>NW_027105368.1:914285-921938 GCF_000696795.3 Halyomorpha halys | reverse complement strand
GCCCCACATTCAAAACATCTCGTGCGCGGGCAATGGGCAATTTACAGGCAATTTACGGGCAATCGTCAAATTACAGAATTTTGTTTTCTGTTTCCAGGATTCGGTTTCAGAAAATTAAAATTATTTCTTAAATTGTAAAGCAATTTTTAAGTCTGTCCAATATTTGTTGACAATAAAGAGTGAAGGATACGGAAGTTTGTATAATATTGTATTCAACTTACACAATGTCATGTATTCTGGCAATCGAAATAAGTGAGAAAGCTAGAAGGAGATATTGGGGTGGTAATGCGAGCGGCAGAGAGCTAGTGTCATGACAGCCCGGGCACTGATAACTACCTACTCGCTCTATCTCGCCTGTCACCTGTTTCTTAGATAATCACCACAATTCAACCCAGTTTCTGTCTCTTTGTAACTATTGTATACAAAACAGTGACTGGAGTTAAACAATATCCTTAAACGTATCACTAGGTAGGAAGTGACTTCACCAAGCTTGAATAGTAAGCTATATATGTGAAAGAAGTTTGAATTTAATATTTAAAAAAAAATTCTAGGGGATATTTAATGGATCGTTGTCCAAGAAAGTGAATTGTTTCGAATTAGTATGATTTACAAATAATAGGAAATTTTAATAGAAAAAAAAATTGAATGTTCATAGATATGCTAAAACCATGATCAAGTAACTTTTGAACTCAAAATGTTCCCCTTATAAAATTTTAATTTGAAATTTTCCCATCCATTATTATAGATGGCATGAAGTTAAAGTCATTGACATAAGTAGGACGTTAGTAAAATCGTAATAGAATCCATTAACTATGGTCCTAATGATTTTGGATTGAAAGGATTGGATACGTTTGATGTTCGACGGTTTACCTGTTCCCCAGAGTTCAAGTCTGTAGGTCCAGATAAGTCTGAGTATAGTCTTATAAATTAAGTTTGTTATGTAGTTGGCTGAATCGTCTGTTGAGTTCTTGTCTTTTAAGTCGAGTATGTTGGTTCCAGGCGAGTCTTTTGTCTAAAATGAATCCGAGGTATTGCACTGTGTCGGATCTGGGTAGAGGGATATTATTGAGAGTAACAGGTGGACAGAAGCTTCAGCAGAGAGTGATTGTCCCATGGGTTTGAGAATTACCTAAAATATCAGCCCCGAAGAAAAATAAGGCGTCAGGAGGGCTTTGAAGGCAACAACTGCGTTACATTGCAAGGATGTAATTGCGTGTAGAGTTGGGGTGAGTAAGGAGGGAATTGAAAATGTAAGAATCACTCAACCGTTAATCGAGGGGAAACACAAGACGCTTCGGTGGGTGTCACTGGAGGGAGCTATGCATCAAATAATTCTTGTTGGTATCGATATCGAACCTTTGGATACGCTAGAAAATTCTTTTTTTTTCTCTGTAATATTAGTAAGTTAAATTGATGAGGGATATTTTTAGAAGAAGGTTGGACAACATTTCTTAAACAAACAGTCTAGTCCAATTACTATTATTTCTAGGAGAAGTTGTTCATGGGATGGGGCCATCCTGTTACACTTTCATCCATCCAATATTTATCTTTTCCAGTGATCCTTTAGAAGTTCGCAGCTTATTACAGAACTTCAATAAAATAAATTAATAAAAACCAACCAAATATTTAAATTTCAAGTTATCAGTCATAAAAACCGAAATAGGCATAAAAAATAAGCAATAAATGAATTAAAAGATAAATATAAGAAAATAACGAGATACTCTAAGTAAATAATAATGAATATTTACTCTGTTAATTACAATAGAGATCATGGTGGCTTTTAAAGCAACATTAAATAGTTTTATTTTTTTAGAGCTCATTGTAAGGTAGAATCTACTTTTTTTTTATTAATTTCGTGGGACTGCCACAGAAATAAAAGTCCATCCTCTAGGCCGGGTTTAAACCGACACCGCTGCAGTTCCGAGGTTGTCAAGACCTACGTCTAAACTGCTACGGTTACAAGCGACCGACAGGATTCTAACTTCTAAAAGTTTTTTGTTTGTTAGTTTTGAAAGGGCGTTTAACAGCCTGGTCATCAACGCCCGTTGGTTGTTGGCTTTGGTAAGGCCTAGTTGTTTTAGTCATAGCTTTGTTTAATAATAGTTACGATATTGGAAAGGATGGTGAAAAGCAGATAACTGACTGTTCTAATTTTAAAAATAAGGCAAGCTAAATAGATAATTATAATAATTAAAGGCTGGTTATTAAGTTAGTCTGATGGATGAATTTAATGACTTTTAAAATTACAGATTCGTCGTTTCTCAACGCCATTGGGACATTTGTTGGTAACCCTAACTGGTTCAGAGTTGATGTGTAGTGACGACATTCTTCAAAAATGTGTTTGACGTTCAGATTGCTATTACATTTTGAACATTTTGGAGGTGCCTCTCCTGTTATGAGGTGGATGTGTATCAGTCGGGTTTGTCCTATTCTGAGTCGGGTGATCACTACTTCCTCACGGCGTCTACTTCGGGTTGATGTAATCCAGGACTTCACATCTTTCTTGATAGGTTTCAACTTACTGGGTGGTACACTTCTAAAAGTGTTTCAGTGACATCGGTTGAAAAATCAACGCCCCTATATTTGAAAGAACATTGAAACGGTTAGTACGGTGAAAGTGAGTTTGACTCGTTTTCAGCTGGAGGGAACTTTGAAATGTTGGCTTGTAATCACATTTCTGTGGAATTTTTTTTTCTATCATGTTCAAAGCATATATAATTAATTATTTTAATAATTCAATTGGCAGAATAATAGAAACTGTTTTCTAAGTAAAATAGTTATTAATCGAATGATCAAATCATTCATTTTGAACCTTTCAGTTCAGATAATAGTTGCTAATGTCCAGGCAGTCGATAACAACATCATCTGCTAATATAACCAATTCCCTAATATTAAAACTTAAGTGTTTTAGAAAGCTTCTGGTTCTGTTCGAAATTATATAATCCATCTAAACCAGAGATCTCGCGGATTAATTTTCCCTTTTAGAAGGTTTTTCGGAATTTCTCGAAAGAGATCCATTTCTCTTATAAATCCTTCTTTTTCCTTCCCACGCCACCTTGTTGATCGAGGTCATTACTCTCATAATTTACAAGGAGATCAAGAACTAATGCTATCCTATCGGCCTTAGGGAATATTACAATATGAATGAATAAATGAAATGTATTAATCTATAAAAAAAAGATACAAAATATGGATCTATTTAAATAATTAAGAACACATAGACAAAAAAGAAAATATCCGTCTGTCGAAGCCTGTGTGTAATTTTAACTAAAAAACTTGAATAACAAAACTTTTTTATAAACTAAGTTATATGCTTTCAAAAACAATTCTTTAAAAGAATCAATAGTTTCAAAAAATAATGTGGTATTTATGTTTAGATTAGATTACAGTTTTATTCTGGGCGATCAACTTCTTCGTTATTACGGCCTTTTTACTTTATTTATATTCTTGTCTTTAACATTTTATAGATGAATATTTTTAATAGAGACTTTTCTTTTATCGATTACGGTGGTCGATATTGATAATTTATATTTTAGAATACAGCTCGGTTTCTTTTATGATCTAATCTATGTAACCTGTTGCGTTTTTTAGAGCCATTTCTCTGGAACGAGGTATCTTATTCTTTTCGAAGGCTTGATGAAATGATGTGCGTCCTTCAATTATAGTTTTATGGATAACGGGGACTGACAGGTTTGGCATTTAGGTTGGTCCTCTTTTGTGATTAAATGAACGTATGTTAAGTTGGAATGTCCGATTCTCTCTCTTTCAATAACCACTTCTTCTCTTCTGTTTTTCCTTGTGGCACTTGCCCAATTGTGTGTATTTTTTTAATCATTTCTCAGTTTATTCATAAGTGAAACCTACTTTACGTCTTTTGGCACGTAAATTTGAAGGTATTAATGTTAACGGCATTAATCCGTAACATGTTAGCCAAGTGAGCTCTTGCCAGTATAGCCCGTCGTACATAGTTACTAAGATCTCTCTAATTAGATCCTTTTAGTAAGCTAAGTAATTGTTAAGGAGAGCAGGTCCACTTGTTACGGTTGCCATGGTGAAATAAAAACACTGGCGATATATGCTAAGACAAGTGGGCCCGGTTTTGTGAAGGTTACAATGTGGTGATTGAACACGTTACGTTTGTTCAATATGAGTTGGTAATAATTCATCAGGCCATGTGTTTTTACTGTTTGTATCGAAATATCACCATATAAGAAACGTTATCGTTAATGTTTTGTTTTTATTGTGGTGTCTTACTTCAATGGGCGGTCATTAACACTAAAAGTGTGGATATAGTGCAGTGCGTGACAACGTTTCTTCAGCCCGTCCTGGAAAGAAGAGTGGTGGCAGAGGTCAACTTCATACTTCTGGGGAAGGTGAGACGGAGCCCTAAAAGGAGATATCGAACAACCTCGTGTACTGCCAGGAGTACACCCAGGGACTACGTGGGGTTCGAACTATATTTTTCTTTATATTTCTCTTTTTTATAATAATGTAAATTTAGTTAATAAGGTTAAGCTAGGGCATTTGACTTAAGGTTAAGTCAAGCTATACATTATGTTTGTTTTATTCTTTTTTTTTAATTGATAAGAATTCTTTTTTTTTCATTCTGTGACATATATTTCTTCCTATTATTAATCTTTTGTACATTTTTGGGAAAAATAATGTGGCGACTAAGGAGCAATTTATTCTTTATTGTTTTTTTTTTCGGTAGCAGCGTGGGTAACGCGCCTGTCTACCAACCCAACGGTTACGAGATCGAGTCCCCGGCCCTACCCGGGATTTTTTCAAGCATATAAATATGCAATACTCACTCTCAACCTTTCCCCGGGCATTTGTGAGGCCCGTAAGGCAATGGGTGGCACTCACAAAAATAGGCGTGGGAGTGACGAACCCACCCTATGAAAACCTCGTCATGAGACGCATGATGTATTTCCTACGTACATCGCGCGAGGCCTTGGACCTCTATGGTCTGTCGCGCCAATAATAATAATATTATATATAATATAGTTTTTATAGACATTAACAGATATGTATAATTTATGTAGAGATTAACAAATATATTATGTTATATATTATATAATATATTTGTTAATCTCTTTCTTTTTTATGTTTTTATCTAATGCACATTAGTCTTGATCTGTATTTTATCCATCATTATTGATTATATGTTGTAAGAGAAGTACTGACTGAATTTGATACTTTGTTGAGATAGCATCTATTACATTCATTGAGGTAACTCTGAATATACTCCCAAAAATTTGACCGCTTTCATATTTATCATGTTTCAAATTTTGCTTTAAAAATTACTGATCCATGAAAAACAGCTAAAAATACACTAACAGGTGAATAATATCTACCTCATGTACTCAAGTACTGTTTGCCTTCTTCGCCGTTACGGGTCAAGGGAACATTTTCATAAGCCATTCATGCATAAAAAAGGCTTTCTTCATTGATGGCAATTGACCTGTACATGTAACGCAATTCCATATCCCTCTTTTGACCTGAATAGGTGTTATAAATATTCATATCTGAACCGTAAATAACATTTTTAGTAGGGATTTAGACATTATAGATATATATTTTTTTAAATATATGTATATATAGTTGACCGTAAAACTTACATATAAGAAGATGATTAGGGTTGCGGTAAAAAAACAAAAACAAAAATAAATAGTTTATAATTATTTTAATGTCCGACGTTTCGCCCCACTTTGGAGGGCTTCATCAGAGCTAAAAAGATACAAAAAAATAACTAAGAATATTACAATAATATTTATTAAATAAATTTATTTATTCGTACCATTGTTACTTATTTTTTTATTCTTATCATTGTTTATTCAAGTTTATTTTATATTAATACTATTTTATGTCTTCCTTCCTTTTATCTATATGTAATTTCTCATCACTTTATTTTTGCATAATATTTATCCTAGGTTAAATTACTTTATTGTATCTTATTGTTGCAGCCCTGACCATCTTCTTATATTATATATTTTTAAATCTACCGTACACTGTACATGAAAAATGATAACCTTAAAATATTTCTTTATAAACCTGTAATCATATATAAGTTAGGTTTGATATTTCCCTAATCTATAGGGGTGATTTTCAAATAACGAACAATTTTATTTAGTTTAAAGTTCTTATGTTGTCCAACTAAAGGCTGACAAGACTGGTAATCCTACAGGTTACCAAACAATTCTAATTAAAAGGATAGCTCGAGGTTTATTGTATGGGCCCGTTACTAAATAAAAGTTAACACGTTAAGGCCAGACCTCGACTGTAGATACGATATTGCTAAGTTGGCGCCTTAACTAACTCGGCTACAAGGGCCTTATGGAAAATTTAAGGCCCTACTTAAATAAAATGGCTTTCAACAATCGCATCGTATATATTCATGTTCAATTCAATTTTTACGTTTTTTAAAATTATTTATGGATAAACACGACAATCTGCCACAACTTTGGGCAATAAGTAATAGTTATTTATTTTTATTCTTATTTCATTTATTTGTTTTTTTAATTCTAGTATGAATGTGATCAGTTACATTCATACTAAAATTTAAAAACTAATTAATAAAAATAAATGAAAAAAAGAATTTACATAAGAAAAAAATCTATCTTTAAAAATGTATTTATAAACAGAAGGATAAATAAAATGAACATAATCAAACTACATAGTTGAAGAATAAATTTATAAAGAAGAATAAATTTATTTATTTACTAATTAACAGAAGGATAAATAAAATGAACATAATCAAACTACATAGTTGAAGAATAAATTTATAAAGAAGAATAAATTTATTTATTTACTAATTAACAGAAGGATAAATAAAATGAACATAATCAAACTACATAGTTGAAGAAAAAAAATAAACCCATAAAAAATGAAATAATCACTAATCATATATACAACATTTACACTATCGACCAAAGCATCGACGAGCCATTTGAGATCTCAGCGCATCCTTCTAACCGCGTCACTGGTAATGAACCAGTGGATGCTGAGTAAGTGCTTTAAATTTTTACATTCTAACATTTTTTCCCACAAATCTCATAGGAAAAAGCTTTTATTGTATTCACTTCATATTTGAAGTGTACAAAACTTTTTTAATTCTAATTTTAATTTCAATTCAATTCAATTTCAATTTTAATTTTTTGTGTAAGAATTGTCCATAGGAAATTTCAAAACATGGACTATAAAAAAAAATTATAGTGTACAAAGAAGACCTAAAAATAAAATCAAAAGACAAAGAAATGTTAATATTCCAGGATTTCAAATTTTTGTGGCCACCCTGAAATTTTTAGCGTGATATTGGCTTACCCTTTCACTAATTCCTTTCACAAAAGCCGCTAGGAATAGTGAAAATAACATATTAGTAAATTTTTAATAAACATTGTAGGGTCTTGAAATGATAGCGTCATTTTCTTTATGATTCTTTTTTTCATTTTATTATGGTTAATTGATATTTATAATTATAATATCCTTATGAGACGACACCTTAAAATTAATAATTAATCTGTGATTCAATTCAATATTAAATGATTTTCTAAACTGTACATTCCTTCCGTTTATAAGGTTGTTTGTGGCCTCAATTTCTCGAATTAAATACGATATTAGCTACAAAAGATTCAAATTCCAATTTAATTAGTC
>NW_027105368.1:906587-907912 GCF_000696795.3 Halyomorpha halys | reverse complement strand
ACAGCTGACTCCGTAACTCCCGTACCGTAACTTATATGTATATATATATTCATGTTAAGTGATATTTGATATATATCAATTTGATATAAATAAAGTGATCTGTCTTTTCAGTAAAAGCTATGAAAGGATATGATTTATCACAAGCACAACAACTGTGTAGAATTTGAGGAAAATCTAAGATGGGAAGATTTGAAACCGTGTTGAATTACGTGGACTGGCCCAGTCCTAAATTATTTTGCAGAACCCCGGCTGGGAAACACAGCTAAATACGACAATGTACTTCGCAGATTGTATTATTTAACGTTGGGGGAAGATAGTCCGAGTGGCGGTGAATAAAGCTATCAAAATAGAATAAAACTTTATTGTTAACTAACGTTATCAGGCTACACTCTTATCAGCTCCAACGAAGCCCTGCAAATTGGAGCGAAACGTTAGTTAACAATAGATAGTTTTATTCTACTATTTTGATACCTTTATTGACCGCCACTCGGACTATCTTCCCCCAACGTTAAATAATACAATCTGCGAAGTACATTGTCGTATTTAGCTGTGTTTCCCAGCCGGGGTTCTGCAAAATAATTTAGGACTGGGCCAGTCCACGTAATTCAACACGGTTTCAAATCTTCCCATCTTAGATTTTCCTCAAATTCTACACAGTTGTTGTGCTTGTGATAAATCATATCCTTTCATAGCTTTTACTGAAAAGACAGATCACTTTATTTATATCAAATTGTAGGGGTTTCGTTATTTTTCTACTTCTACCAAAAAGGTTTGGCCACCAAAAAAGCTTGGGAACCGCCTGGTGTATGTAAATGTACTTGTATATGAGTAACGTGTATATGTGTATTTTGTTTTTTCGTTTGGCTCTACAGAACTTGTAATTTTTTGGCCGCCCGAACCAGCCTTCTCTATCTCTGCCTGTCTTGGGCTACTGCTTTCCAGTTTGCTGCATGAAACTTACGCATCTTTGAACCTATATTGTCCTTCCATGTGATCTAATGCCAACAATATTCATTGTTATCTAGAGGCGTCTTGAAGGATTCTTTTGAGCCACATGTCACGCCCGTCTTAACCATGTCCCGGCTTAATATCATGAGACATTAACTGACCAGTCTCACTGTTTTCTATACATGTAAGAAAAATAGAATAAAGTATAGACATAAACAAATACAACTAAAATAAAATAAAGAAAAGTAAAATTTTCAACTAAGTTAAATACTGAAGCAGCATCTTTGGGTAGCCATCTAGTGGCAGCTATATGAAGCAGTAGCTTTGGGTAGCCATCTAGTGGCAGCTATATGAAGCAGTATCTTTGGGTAGCCATC
>NW_027105368.1:848563-906472 GCF_000696795.3 Halyomorpha halys | reverse complement strand
CAGCTATATGAAGCAGTATCTTTGGGTAGCCATCTATTGGCAGCTATATGAAGCAGTAGCTTTGGGTAGCCATCTAGTGGCAGCTATATGAAGCACTAGCTTTGGGTAGCCATTTTAGCCCCGACAAGAGAGAAGAGTGTGAGTACAGCATCTCAAGAACCACTTTTTTTTTTGGCTGAGATCAGCAATGCACCATTACTAAATAAACTACAAACTCACTCAGGCAGAGGGACGGACAGCAAGATGAAAGAGGGAAGATAACATCATTGAAGAACAAGACTCAAGCAAAGAAGATCAACCATCAAGTAACCTACAACATTTATTATTTCACATAACCACATTACAATCTACAATCAAAATTAAATACTAACTCTATTGTACAACCTTTTGACCAACCCGCACATAACCACGTGTTAAATGAAATTAATAATAGAGGCTTATATCCCTTTATCACCATTCTTCATTTATTTTAAAACGCATCAAATACAGTCCACCCCTTTATTCAAACTAGCAATATTATTAATAAAAATTAATTTGGATAATATCCCCCAACATGTACCACGGGGGATATCTAAATATACAATAGCATTACACAAGACAGGAGTTTTATTGTACAATTACAGGTTGGACAGAGTTTCAAAGAATGTTGAGCTCGAAGATAAACAACACACGACGGTGTCCTTCTCAATTCCAGGAAGATGGAATAAACTCATAAAGTGTAGAAATTTAGTGGCAATGAAATGAAATAGCCTGGTTACTCTGCCTCTCTCCTAATTTACAGTTTCCGAGGAAATAAAAGGAAAGCGTAAAACGAGCGTAAGGTGGGAAATTGGATTGCCCGTCCTGGTAAAATGAATAAAGCTTAAAATCCAACTTAAAATCTTTCTCTTGACTGATTTTCATAACAATTTTATTATAGAGGTTAGAACAACTGGGAATGAGGTAACCCGTTGGATAAGTCACTGGATCTGTGGCAGGTAATAATTTAATCTATTAAATCAGTGGAGGGGCTGGACGACCCTCCAGGGCACACCCAGCCTCTGATATGTGGCTACTCTTGGGGGAGAAGCTCATGGTTGAGCCTCATCTTCATTATAACACCAAGATGTTGGTTTAAAAGGATTACTACACAACTCCTCTTCAAGAAGTAGCCCGTCCTAACCATGTAATGAATCAAAGTTCCTTCATGGTTTATAAAAAATATATATTTTTTGAGGAAAAAAATTATTTTGGTTTTGGTCGAAAAATAACATATTTTTTAAATGTTTAACCGCTAACTGATTACGTATATGAGTTCGAAAATATCTGTATCAGTTACCTAAATATTTATTATTTCTCTAATAAATGATAAACAAATATTAGTAAAGGTTTTTTAAATTTTTTTTAATCAATTTTATCTCTTAAGTAAAATGTTAATAAAGCCCAGTTTTTAGGAGAGAAATATCTCTTAATATTACTTTGGTTTTCTTATATTTTATCTATCAACAATAATAATGTACAAAGCAATCTAGTGGGATGATTGCCTGTGCATACTGACTGAGTTTCAATCTTGGAAACATTTTTAATATCATTATATCTATATCAGAATATATCAGATGATAGCAACAGTTCATATTCAAAAAATATAAAAATAAAATAAAATTGAAAAAAAAGTTCAATTAACTGATGCAATAAAAATAAAATAATTCAAATTTATTAGATATACTCGTACATTTTTATTTTTAGGCAATCTAATAATTACGGAATGTGAGGACTATACCTTAAAGTGGATGTATTCAGATTTAAAAATGTTTTCTATTATAACCTACTGTGATATTTAAAAACAATTATAAATATCAATTAATGCGATGAAATTTTATTAGTTATTATTTTGATAAAATCCTAAAATAATTATCAATAATTCCTTGAGCTTAACATATTTCATATTAACATTGTACCAGTTATAATAATGATATTTTCAATATTTATTTCTAATTAACGATATTTTAATAGTATATAAATTATTTATTTGTTTTAAAAGTACAAATGATTCTTTAACAAGTAGGTCCAAGGTTTTGCCCTGAATATATAATTTAATTAATTTTTTTTACAGTCCGAAAAATGAAAATATGATTTACTTTTGTTTTAATTACTGTAATTTAATTATGACGATCTCTGAAATTCAGCGTTACATCCATACTCAATATAGCTGCCGAATCACTTAATATTTTCTCTCCAAGGGGCTGCCATTTTCGAAATAAAATAACAGATGCTAATGTCGAGTTCCATAGAACGTTCAGGTCTGTTGCTTTTGCGCCAAATCTGAATAAAATTGTTTTGGAAGCAGCCCGTGAAGAGCGGATAGACGGATTATTTTAAGGAAATTTGGGATTCAACTCCTCTCAATCTTTTTTTTGTCGATTACACAAGTTCATTATTAAAAAAATAAAACCAAAAAGGTGAGACACAATTTCTTATTTCAAATTTATCACTTGATGCGTGTATATTTCTTTTAATATAACATATATAAATACAAATTTTGTATATATAGTAATATGTAAAATGTTTTATGATTATAGTGACTAGCTGTTTTCAAGATATGAATAAACACTCAAAAAATATGACCATTACTTCCTCATACCTTTGGCTCTACAGCAATAGTCTAGGACTTTTATGCTTACTTCCTAAGTAATCTAAAGTCATGTTATCAATTCAGGTCGTATAATCATTTCTTCTGCATTCGCATTTTGAAAATACATTGAAGATGATCGGATTCATTTTAATTTCAAACAATTAACATCACTGATGCAAGAATTTTCATGACTAAACATTTTGGTGATTATTATTGTGTATTAAATTAAAATAAGAACCATTTAATTTGTAAATTTCTGATTTCAAAGTTTATGGTACTGTTTATTGCTGATTGAATCGTGAAAAGATCCAAAATTTAACTCTTCATTCGTGATTCAGTGATATATGAATAGATGAATTTATTGCACCTCAAAATGCTTGTAACTTTTTCATTGTTACGTTCATTTTAAGAAGCACCAATATAATCATCAACTCATCGTGGCCTTCTTTAAAATGTGTTCCTTTTTCATCTTCCCTTTCATCTGAATCATCACTACTTTGAATTTGAGACACTCTATTCGTTATTTTCTTCTTTTGAGATTCAGCATTTATTTACCAAATTTATATACCAGGGGGCTTTATTTAATCTTCCGAAAGAGCCGAGGGGATAATAAGGAGGCAATAATTCTATTAACACTAGAAATATTGAAGTATTGGTGTCACCTATGAAGAACGGGGGCAACAACATTCCATGGGGATAATCTCCTACTGTTAAAACCAGTAAAATTTGCTGGAATCTCTGGCTCTCTCTCTAAGAGTGGCACCGGGAGCGCATAGCCTGGAGGCCGGGATTCACATCACAAAACATGTGGCACATGGAATTCAAGGTGCTAAATCTAAATTAAGCAAAACAATACGAAATGGTGAAGCCCATTATCTCTAGTCTCATCTCAACAACATCATAACTATCCCATAATTAAAATTTTATTTAACATAACTAACAATATCATACATTTTTCGGACAACTCCCTCTGTATATTTATAAATCTTTATTTTCAATACATTAATTTCAATTTCATCATTCTAATTTATTATTTTACCAGACCTCCTTCTGATAAGAAATAATCTTAAATTATACTCAGGTCTAACCCCCTATTAATTTAAAATTTTGGATATTTGTGGTCAAAATGGACGTAATTAAAAAAGTTTTTATGTTTTTAAAACTTAATCCTCTATTTATAATTTGTATGAAACTTAAGTAATAAACCCGTAAGCATAATCGAAGAGTACAATATATATTTGAACACTCTAGCTATACCAGAAAAAGTTTATAGATTATCAGGATTGAGGAGTTAAGACTCCTTGATGAGAAGGGGGCACGGAGGATGCATATCCCGCACGATCGAACTGTTACACAAGTAGTGTAGTGCGAGAGTTTGAAGGGGCTGGTATCTGTTACATCACTCCAACCTAAGGCCCTGTTTCATAATAAAGTGCCAAATAATTCTAGGATCCATCGCAACCTCTGGTACATATCTTCCAGTACATTTAATCGCTTGGTTATCGGAAATGTTAACCGGCTAAGTAATTTTTTCTTTTTGTGTTTTTATTATTATTTTTCACTTTCTATGCATGCTAAAACAATAATAATTACTTTAGCATTATTATAGTTCCAAAATTGTATTAAGTAGATGTCCCTGAGGATGGCCGGATGGCTGAAACGTCGGACTTATAAGACTTTTAAAAAAATTAATCAGTTTCAATAAAGTGTTTAAGATTATAAATTAAATGATTATTATTTCAAGTATTCCCTGCTATACGAGAGTATTGTTCGAACAATGTACGGATGTCTTTACTGGGCTCTGTTTCATAATGAAAGCTAATAGTATTAGTTCAAAATACAAGTATAGAAACAACGTAGTAATTACACTAATACTTTTTTTTCATAATAGGAAGGACTATTAGTGATATTACAGGAGTTAATAAGTACTAAAGTACAAGTTACTATTGTACAAGTCTTTGTAATTGTATTAAGTTTAATCGACAAGACTAATAGTATTAGTTTGTACTTTATTATGAAACAGGGCTCAGGTATCAAATTATAACCCAGACCATCACTTCTTTGTTACGATTTAATTACGAACTAATTGGTCTTTACAATTACTCTGAGGTATTGGTGTACTGTAGTGACCGATATTTTTTAAATTTTAATTAAACTGTTCATTCAGACCTGTCACAGATTATATTGCCAATCATTATGTATGATGAAAACAGAAAAGTTCAGTAGAGGATGAGAAAGTAGAGCGTCTCGAAGTCTCTTTATTTCTCTTTCAGTCTAATTAATCATATTGCAGATCTCTCATACAGGACCAAGGAGTTACATAAAATAGAAACCCACGAATTCTATTTTATGCAACCTGATTCTAATTATTGCAAAATGTTCTTATTCGCACCAATTTTTGAATTGATGGTAAATTAAAAAAAAAAACTTTGACAGATTATGTTATATTGAATTGCTATTTGGGAAGAGGAAACTTTAAGATAGCTAAATCGAGCAATATTCAAAAAGTGCCTGGAATTGAAAAACGGCATGAAACCCACTACTCTCCGCCCTCCATGGTGGCCTTACTTATCTGACTTTTCAAACAAACAATTATAGCGAGTAGGTTGGTCGATGTACGACATGTCACAATCTCACAAGAGGAGATCATAACACAAAAAAGGCAATACTTCCCCGCCGGACCCGCCCCGCTAAGACCCCAGGGGAGCGCTAGTGATATATCACTTTTGAAATATTAGCTTAAAACGGGAAAAAAACTTTAAGACAGTTAAATCGAGCAATATTTAAAAAGGGACCTGAAATTGAAAAACGGCATGAATTACTTATCTTTTCATTGTTTTTTTCTTTTTCAGAGTTAGCTACTATTCACCATTTTTCACGATGATATTCCACTACTTGTAAGTTGGGCAATAACAACATGGAAAGATGAAAAATATTGAAATTCCCAATTATATTATAAAATATTTTTCATTTATCTGATATTTTTAAAACTTTCAGAAGTAATTGTTAAAAACAATTAATAGTTCCTTCACATTGTATTTGTTGACTATGTTCGTATTTTTTTTATCTTGAAAAAAATAAGAAAAATTATTTTTCAAAATCCTTAAAACTAAAAACTAGATAGAATCTATATTCAAACTTCCAATAAGATCATACTTCCCACAAATATTCTGTTCAGGAAAACAAGTTATAAATAAAATGTATTAAGCACTGTTCCGGCTGGTAATTATCACTGGATTCATATAACAAAATAAATAATTATTATTCCTAAGTTTAAAAATAATTTAAAAAATATATTTTTTTAAAATAGAGCATATGGAAAGTGGACTGGCCGGCATGGAACTTATCCTATGACGTTATGCTAGGAGTGGACTTGTTGATACTGTTCCTGAGCGATGCTCCTGTCACTCTGATAAATCTGCTAGAGGTCCTTCATTTACATTCTAACTGCGCGGCTGTATGCAACCACCTCACCATGTCACGCCTTCATCAATTGCTCCTACTAGTTGTCTCTTATTTTTAAATAATAATAAGGAGCCTTTGATGAAATTTAATTGAATTTGTTTGACGAAAAATTTTGTCTTAGCGGTCTATTGACCAAGATACGAGGGTGGTCTGAAAAGTTTCCGACCGCAACGTGAAGATGGCAGCACTCGAAAATAAAAGCAAGTGAATTTCGATGTTCATCTGTTTCACCAGGGCTGTCACTCAGACTCAAATTACTCATCTACAAAGTAATACTACGACCATCACTCCTACACTGCGCACCACTACTACACTATCTTTACCCAACAGCCCTGAAATCACTACAACAATACCAAAACAGCACACTACAGAAGATATGTCGAGGGACATCTCTTGAAAGACGTAACATGGCACACATTCATAACGAACTACAGTTAGAAACTGTACAACAGCACATCACACGGAGACACATTAAATTCTTCGACAGCCCGAGGAGGCCCCTCACCTCCGGACTCAATAAGCTGCTGAACGGATAGCTCATATGTAAAATTAAATATAACAGGTAACCTTTAAATACCAAAGGTAGTAAAAGGTAAGACACAATACGAATTACTTTTTCTTTCTACACAGTAATGCACTACTAACTCACATTTTATTTCTGTTTTAGAGGGTTCGGAAAAAAAAAAAAAAATAAAATAAAAAAAAGTTCATCTGTTGACTGTTACCCACAAAAGTTTTAGCCATTGCGACAGTCGTTTGAGTGAGTTGATGTGAGTGTTTTTGTGAAAATGGACAAAATCGAGTATCAAGCTGTCATTAAATATTTGTTTTTGAAAGGCAATACGCCTGCACAAATCAGAGATGAGTTAAATTCTGTGTAGGGGACTCTGCACTATCATGTATCACAGTGAAATCACTGGTATTCCTTTGTATTAAGTAGCATGCTATGTTTTCATCTTTATTATTATTTTATCAACCACTGCGGAGTCATTACTTTTAATTTCTGAATTTTTTACTAAAGATTATTACCTTAATTTCCGAATTGAAATGTATAACTATTGAAAAATTGGAACTGGTGGTAAATTTTATGGTAAAGTTTTGAATGATGCGGAAACTCAAAAAGTTTAATTACAATCTGTTATCCCTCATGGAAGACTGTCGGTAATTAATACAAAGATTTGGAGGTTTCGTATACTCAGCATTCAGTTATGACGTGTTTAACAGTAAGTCGCGCTCCGCAAGTCTGGCATAGAGGTGGAGAATCGCGGGCCATAAGGTAACTGTGGGTCAGGCGCGTTGACCTATTCGAAGGCTTGTCAAAATCAACTCCTCTCTTCGCTCATTTCTAGTGGATGATATCTAAGAACTGACGTCACTTCGTGATTCACCGTAATTTTTTGTCAATGACATTCGCTAACATTTGATGCCATTCCAATTCAATTCTCTGCTTAATTAGGCAATGAAGTCATAGAGTTTTGCTGCCAGATCAGCAAGTTCGTTTCCGGCTATTCTGCAGAGCCCACGGACCAAAGCGGAACACAGAAATACCGTTTTTGTTAGCAGACTTTAATGAATAACCAATCTTTTGATTTAGTGGGTTTGTTAAGAAAATATTTTTTAAATTGTTTTGGACTGACATGAATCTGTACAGATGATCAGTATTTTTTTGGGGGATGAAAAACATATAAACTTGTAGATTGCAACCATTTCAGTTGCTACTACATATCGGCGACAGAGTCACATTTCACGTTTATATACTATGTACAATGGAAGAGACTAAGTACCTTAAATTACAGAACAAAGGTATAGTATATAACGACAGCTTTATTTTATTACTCGCGAAATAATATCAGTATTTAGTCGAGATATAGCAGAATGCACCGGTTCAGAAACTGTTAATATTTAAAAATACAGGAACAGACGAAGAGACAACAAAGACTGCTTATTTTCTAAAGAACAGAAATGTGTCTTGAACTTCAAAGATTTATTTATTTTGCAAAGATATTATTTTTAGTTTATTTTAAATGTGCTAAAATTTAAAAAAAGGATTTGTTAAGAAACTAATTATTTATTTATTCCAAATTTTTGTGAGACGTGTTAGTTTTTCCTCTTCTTATGAGAAACGTTTAATTTTCAGTTTTCATTGATCGAACTTTTCACTTTACTTCTGTTTTACTGTTGTCCTTTAAATATTCTCTAATTAGTTGATAAGTAATTTTAAAGATAATCATTACTAACAACTTTATTTATTTTTTTTTGTGGGATTCATTTTCAATTATTAAATATGAATCAAATTGCTTGAGGTAAAATATTTTGGAACACCATTAAACCCTCATTATTTATTATAAAATTAGATAATGAGGTGTAGATAGTTGACCGTAGATTAATGCTTGGAGAAGTTTGTCGGGGGCTGCGGTCAGCAAATAACAGCATAAATAAACAAAACGATATTTATTTATTTTATGCCGACGTTTCGACCTAAGTTTCAGGTCTTCATCAGGGGTTGTGGCGTAGAAGGCAGGTTGGTAACTGCCTTAACTGACTCAGGTACAAACCTGCCTTCTACGCCACGATGAAGACCTGAAACTCAGGTCGAAACTTCGGCATAAAATAAATAAATATCGTTTTGTTTATTTATGTTGTTCTTTGCTGACTGCACCCCCCCCGACAAACTTCTCCAAGTAAAATTATATAAGTAAAATGCTTTAATTGGATTGAGTTTATATAGGCTAAACATGGCTAGAAAAGATTAAAGAATTCCACCATATTATGTTTGTGAAGATTAAAAAAAAGATGTAAAAGTCCTCCGAAAAAAATAACAAGTAAAAAAAAAAGCTCGAAAAAAGAAAAAAAATTGTAAGTAGTGCCGATGTGGGTAGTTGGTGAGTAATGGCTACAATATGTGTAGAGAGCTAGTTAACTGTTCCATTAATCCTTTAACTAGTTGTTTTGGTTAATCCTTGGACACTTTTTCTATTACTAACAAGTTATTGTTTTCCCTTGGATTTTAAATTTCAAAATATAGGAACCTTTTGGAGCCCATGACATATTTATTTTTGGGACCAAGGTTAGATTTATTTTTGAGGTCTGAGGTGAATATGATTTTTGGGCCTTGGGTGTTGTAATTTGGCCGTGGCTGATACGAATTTAAGTTTTTGGGCAAATATATAAAAATAATATTTTCCTAGCTATTGTCATTACAGTAGATAAATTTGACATATTGCTACAGTTCACTGTTTGGCCGTAGAAATAGACAGCTTAACGTGGCAGTCAATTCGACTATTAGTCCAATGACATTACTTGTACTATTAACGATCAGCAGACAATAAATGCTGTCATAACTATACTATCAAATAGTAAAACAATAACGGAAACTGAACGATAGTTCATTTCCAAGATTAAAGTGACAGGTATTTGTCGGGTACAACGGCTATTTTCAAGGCGCTAAGCGGGTATTTTTGTCAGTGATTTTGGCAGAACAGCTTGTACCATATATTTCCAGGAATTTGCTTAAAATATACGCCGAATAAGTACGATTATTCTGTTTAAAAAACCTTTGTGCTTATAAAGTTTTTTTTAAAGGAAATTTCTTCACTAAAGTATTAAGATTCGTTATATGAGAATTTCATTTTTGATGAACCTTTCAACAAATTTAGCAAGTGAATTATTATACTGAAGATGACACTCTGACATAAGTATTTTTATGATTCACAATGGGACAGAAATAAAACCTGTACTGTCCATTATTTATAAACAAATATATCAGTAACTTGGCATCTGAGAACAAACCTAGAGGTAGTCTTTCATTTATCACGGCTACATCTCACTGAATTGCTTTCATAGCTTTCAGGTTTCATCGATTTCTTTAATCGATTCGGTATTCATTTTTATGAAAGGCTACATCTAAAAAGGTTAAAATAAATTTTACAAGTTTAACAAAAGTTTACAATCCAATGAGTTATAGTGATTAGTTAAAGGTGACAACAAACAGATCAACATATCCAATGATTGATCTTAAAGTTGATTTAGAATTCTTTCGCCAAGAAACCTTATTAAGTTAGGCTAAAATTTAGATGGGTTGAGGGGTGAAATACAATCTAATTTTTTCACAGGAACATGACTTAATAGAAGTTTCCGCATAAAAAAGAAAATTAGAAATAGTCATCGATATGGAGCAGCGTTGGATAAAATTAGAATGTAAATAAATTATATTTTAATTAGTGAATGCAGTTGCTTTATTTTGCAATTGGCTGGAATAGCAATTGAAATTTCAATTGAAATATTAATTTGATGTTGTCATTACCAATTAAAATTACTTGAAAATTTTTTGATCAAGACTGCTCTCAGTGAATTTTCTTCCTGAACATTTTTCCTAAAATATTTTAGGAATATTCACTATTGACTATTTACTATGAATTAGTCACATTTTTTGATTTGTCAATTTTTAAAAGTTTTGAAGGGATATATATATATATATATATATATATATATATATATATATTAAATAGTAAATCTTTTAAATCTCTTATTTTTACAACAAATAAATCTAATTAAATTTCAATTATGTTATCATTATTGGTAAATATAGATTTAAATTAAAACCCGAATGCTTTCCTAATAAATGGTTGCATTTTTCAAAATTGAAAATAGGCCGGGATATGAGGAACATCTGCTAATATTGAAGTGCTCGGTGGCCATAGGTAGCAGACACGAGAAATGGCGGGACTTTTCAGGACTAATCCCAACACATGTCCAGGACCTAATCCTGAAAATTTTAGTTAATTAAGTTGACATGACGTTCTTATTGATCATATTTCCGTTACAAATTCACTGAACTACTAAGAATTTTACTATAAAACGTCAAAACATTGTTACAGTTTTGCAATTCATCAAAATCCAACTCGTGGGATAATTCTGAAATATTTATAATTTTTACAGACTCATATAATTGACTGTAACCTCTTAAGGAACATTAGTTAAGTTCTAATCTCTAATTTTTTAAGTCAACAATTGTTGTAGATCTACCCTTTACGGGGACTTTAAAAACTAATTAAAAAAATTAAATCTGTACAGCCTTAACCCATGAAGGGTCAGTGGTGCAGTAATTCATAAGGAAGTACTGTTACTAGATCAACGGTTGTGCAAGCTGGTGATTTACTATATTTGACTGCCAGATTTTTACCTTATTAAGGATGCCCATTTTATGAGGATGGGTGGACGCCAGAGGGCTCCTGAACCCATGTCTACAGATTGACTGAATCAATTATTACAGCCGAATTTAAACTCGATTTGATTTTTGTTTGGTAAATGAATAAAGAGTTAATTTCCTGAAGTGCCCGAATTTGGATAAAAGTTATGTCGTTAAATAAAATGAAAATTGATAATAATAAAAAAAAAAAAATAGAAAATATTTTTTTTACCTCGGTCGTAAAACACTGATATTCGTTTTGAATTGATGTTTTTGGGTTCACCGCATTCTTTATGGCTAGTTTCAAAGATTTTTGAAGGGATTCTTAGGAAATTTCTAATGATGATTCCAATGGTCTAATTTATTCTGTTTCACAATAAGCCTATAATTATTTTTCCATAAATACAAGTATATATATATATATATATATATATATATGTACTACAAAATATATATATTTTTTCATAATGTTATTAGTGTAATTATAAGAGTTGTAACAACGAAATTACAATTCACTTTAATGTAAAAATGCGGTATTGTACCAAATACAAACTACAAGATTAATAGTATTACTTGGGATAGTGTTTTTTTTTTTTTCTGTAAACATATTTTATAACCTAACGCCTCCAATAAACTTTGAAAGTATGTATAATTAAGGAGATGTTTTCTGTCTATAAAATATGAAATGAATAGAAGTAATATCCCTAACATTCACAACCTATTCCGAATGATCATCTACAGCAAACCTTATTTCCCAGGGGAAAGGGTCTGGAATAGAATATTTTCAACATTATTTTATTTTGCTTATTCCAATTCAGCTGTCCTTCACAGAGTACTATATTAAATGGAAACTTGAAAAATAATTAATATTCAACTGTGCAATACAATTCCACATAATGTATAAAACATTTTTAATTTTGGACTTTCAGATTTAGGATGTTTTGTATATTTTTGATATTTCTTTTTTCAATGCAATCCAAAACTATGTTCGCCTACGGATAATGACGTTCAATCTCCGATATATTGCTAACAACAGTATATTATACATTATATGATAGAAATTGATGATAATGTTTTTTCGGTTTGTTCTACAGACTTTGTAGATCTTAGGCCGCCCGAACCTGTCTTCAGTATCCATCTGGATTTTTGCCTCCCATGTGGTCTATTGCTAATTATATTGGCATTCATTGTTGTGTAGAGGCGTCCTAATGGACTGCTTCGAGCCACATGGTCCGCTCATCTTAATCTCCTTGCATATCATGAGATATTGACTAACCAGTCCCTGCAAGCAGTTTACTGTTTTTCTCCTCCGCATATTATCGCTTTGATCCTGGATAGCTTCTTTAGTTGTTGGGAAGACTTTCCTTTCAAAAGGGTACCTGTTAGAGGCCTACTCTCGCATCCGTACATCAGAGCTGGCTTTACCCAACGAGCAACCCCTAATCTGGTGAACCAGAAGCTAAATGCCAGACACAGGGGTTACTAACTTTTCTATGCCTTCCCCACTTAATGAGGCTGGATGGCAGAACCCACAGTGTTGACTTTACAGCTACAGTAACAGAATAAAATTATCTGTCACAGCCTGATTCGAACCCGGGTCCTTGAAGTTTGTTACACAGCTCTGTGCCATTCCGCTGCTTGTATTAATTAAAATACTAAAAAAAAATTGATAGTAAAAGGTGATGTTTATTAATTGTAATAATAAAGAACTAAATAAAATTATATATATTTCTTTTCTTTCAGTAATAAAACATTTCAGAAACGGAAGGCTATTGTCGTTTAGTGAAGTTTCCAACTAACTTGGTAATTAGGCGTCTATTAATTGCCTGCAGTCTGTCACTCTGTGTTTGACAGTTAGAGGTTGGTTACACTGTCTACATGTTGGTGTAGATGTTTCGGTCATCAGAAAGTTTACTTGTATACAATTCGCAAATTCTTTGGCGACAACATCTACACAATTATACCAAGTTAAAAAATAAGTTGCCACATTGTAAATGGTTTGACATTACACAGACTGTCAGTTTACTTACAGAAGATTATAACCTTAACATAGAAAATTTGTTTTGCTTTAAAAATAATTTTCGAAGTTGATGTTTATTACAATGATCATAATCAATAGATTTCTACTGTAAGGGACAAGTTAGTAATAAAAAAAAAAACTCATTACAAATTTTCTCATAGCATCCACTCATTCCCGCAAATCGTTATGAAATATATGTAAAGCGTATAAATATATGTATTTTATAACTATACAAATTTCATAAATTATTTATAATCTAATAAACAATTACTATATAAATATTTATAATATAAAAATCTATTAATGTTAAAAAATATATTAAATCTATTTAGCTAGTTTTATGTTTTTATTTTTTTGGGGTGGTTTTTTTTTTTTTCTTCAAATTCAAATTCGATCTTTTGTAACAATTTCAGAAATGCATATTTATTGAAGTCCATTATTTTAACTGGATAATTGTATTGAATATTATTTATATGTACCCATCTGACGTTTCTAGGCAACGCCCAAGCATCTGCATATCCCGTTGAGGCATTGAAATCAATACTGTACATTTCCTCTTACTTCTATTCTTTATCAGTAAAGTGTTATTTCGGTACATTATGCACATGTTTGATAAAATTAATTTTTTTTTTATCATTACTGTTTACTCAGGTAACTATCATAACCTTTTAGATGAAGATATAAAATTTTCATTAAAATCGTTAGCTGTTTTTAGGCGCTATATCTTATAGGAAAACACGTTTTTCGGTCACGGCGTTGCAGTTATTGGCGTAAGGTGGCCAATTGTTTATATGGCGGAAACCCTAAAACTAAAAAAAATAAAAACGATCCACCAGTTTAAGATATATGTACATTCTTTTATATGTTTAGAGAAATTGATCTCAAAGCACATTGTATTTTTTATGGCAGAAACATGAAACCGCATGAAAATCAGCCACATTTTTGTTTCCAATGATAATGATGAGTTTCAAGGATCATCGTTGCGTGGTCTGTGACTTTGGAAGGGAGTTTTAAGGGAAAGCCACGGAAAATTTCTTGACATATGGTTCTAAAGTCACAGGTTACAATGACCCAATGGTTATTCTGTTTGCGGCCGATTTGCATACGGTTTAATGTTTCATATGCTCATGAATTCATTAGTTCATTATTATTATTAATTGCCTTATTATAATCGTTATAGTTCACTTCATAAGTTCTTTCGTTCATTTTTTTTTTTTGTATTTTGTTAAATGAATTATTAATTTTATCGCTAGAGATTAATTTATATATTACTATTCTAGTTTATAAATTGTGGCAACCTCCACAGTACCCTAATAATTAAAAGTGTAACTAATTCATATTTCATTTATATATTTCATTCTGTATGTTATTTTACACCAACCGATATCACCTTGTCGGACCATATTTTATGTACTTTTCTTAATTAATAAATTAAAAAAAATAAAAATATGTTTATGTTTTATTTATTCTTGAAATCAATTCTCCACAAAAAATAGTAAAGATTAATAATTTTATTCTAAACTAAAACTTGTTTACTCTTTCTTTTTCATATAAATTAACAAAAAATGTATATTTGGGAGTATTTTGGATGCTGATTTTTATAAAAATTAAATCTTTTTTATGGTGAAACAAAAAAAAAATATTTTAGACTAATATTATGGATGATTAGCAAAGAAATATATATTGACCTCGGCACCCTGTCGCTAAGGGTGCATGGCTCAATATAAAATAATGAGAGTTGTGCTTGTGAGTAGTATTTGATCAACTGG
This sequence comes from Halyomorpha halys, assembly GCF_000696795.3. Classification (NCBI taxonomy): domain Eukaryota; kingdom Metazoa; phylum Arthropoda; class Insecta; order Hemiptera; family Pentatomidae; genus Halyomorpha; species Halyomorpha halys. The sequence continues at coordinate 891,419 of NW_027105368.1, read as the reverse complement.
AAACACTAGATATTTAATTTTTGTTATTTTTTATCTACTTAAACAATAAGTAGAACAATTAAATAATAAAAACAAATTGTGTGACAATTGTTTTGAAATTCTGTGTAAGGTCTTTGATTAATTAACACAATATTAATAAATTTTGTATTACATTTATATATTTAAAACATGGCTGCGTGAGAGTGTGGGTTTATGGGTATACATTAAATTTTGGAACATAGAGAAAGCATTAGGAATAACTTAGCAGGTAAGTATGATTGATCACTCTTTTCTTGAGCATGTTTTCTGTTGGGACTGCATATGTCAGTTCAGAATGTACCAGAAAGAAGATGGTCTAGAGACCTTATATTGTAAAAATGTTTTTAGAGTGCTACCATTGGGTAGTTTCTCTACATGCTTGTACCATACCGTTATGATTTCCTCAAATTAACTTGATGTATTTATGTACAGTTATAAATATCAATAAATAAATTAAAAAAAAAAGAATGTACCAGAAACTGAATAAGTATAAGTGATGTAATAATTTTTAAGTAATTGAAAGCAATTTTCGCGTGAATTCTTACTCCGTATAAGCGTTCCAAATCACATTTTTCATTAGGTATTAGTAAGTACATTATAAATAATTGAAAAATATTGGATTTCCTGTGATTAATAATTGAAATTCATTGGAAATGGAACACCGATGTCATGTTTTGGATATGTTTAAAGAATCAGTGAAGAAGTTTTGATATTTTTAGGGAGCAGTTTAAAAGTTAAGTAAACTTTCATGCATGTTATTGTAAATTACATATAAAGCTTTTCCCTTTACACGTTTATTTCGAATTTATATTCGACATTACAGTTAAAGTAAATCCAATGAAGTTTTACTCATCAATCTCAATGAAACTTGGCTTAAATAAATAGAATATATTAGATAAGTACTGTTTCTTTTCTGTAAAAGCTGGAAAATATCACGAAAAAAAATTATAATTATAAGTAATTGATTGATTTTGGATTTTTTTTTTTTAAAGTTTTTCAAACAGAAGTATTACAAGTATGCAATAAACGGGTTCGAGGAATCGGGAAATAAATTAGCCTACGCAACAATGTGCTTGAGATAAACTATTTTTTATAATATTGATAATGAGTTTTACAAATTTTTTATTTTTTGATTCAACAAAGCTGTATACTAAAGAATAAAGTTTAGTCATAATGAAGACTAATTTAGAATATACTCCATTATTAGTATTTTCTTTTGGATTGCAGTTTGCTATTTGCTCAACCAGAGACTAATAAACTCATTGGTGGTATGAAGCAGATTTTGAGTACTCTACATATAATAATTAAAATAAAAATATCATAAATTGTTTTTTAACAATTATGATTACTCAATTAATTTTTTAATGTAACTGAAGGATTAAAAATTGCAGATAAAATATGAAAAGTTAGGTTTTTTATTCACTGTTTGTAACACTATTTGTCATTGGGATCCTTAATCCTCGGACCGAAATAATTCCATTTTGATTTTTTTAAAAAGTGATTATAACTTATTTTTATAACGTATACTAAAAAAATTAAATTTATTGAACTGATTGATAAGAATATATTTGGTAAACGTTCATTAAACGATATGAAATGAAATGGAAAATAGTTTATTATTCTGGGACCCTTTAGAACAATTTCAAAGGGAATTTTAATTTTATAATAACATCTATTGGCTATAAAACAGTGTGGCTACACTTAATTATAACTTATATACAGAGAAGAAAAAATAGATTAATTAAAAAACTGACTGACTAAATAAATAACAAAACAAAAAGGTAATTACAAAATATCTTTATTATTATAATGATGGATTAGATTGGTAAAGCAATGTATGCTTGCTTAGTAATAAATATTATTGGAACCTTATTTTTATCATATTCTGTATCATCTTGTTTTATTCCCATTATTATATTAATTCACTAATTGTAAATTTGCAGCTTTATTATTCACTTCAAAATCCTTCCATAGATTTTTATTTTCATTTAATTTCATTTTTTCAATAATTATTATTTCATTTTTATTTTTTAGTTTATTTTCATTTTAGTAGTTGTTAGTTAAATTATTAGTTTTATCACTTGAGATCAATTCATATTGTACTTATCTAGCTTAAAAATTGTTTAGCCTCCACATTTAATTTCCTTTACATTTTACTTATGTCTATCATTGCACTGACCGATAAATGTTGTCATCTGATCGGACCTAGTTGGATGTAATTTTTTAAATGAATAATAAAACTACTTAATTTCGGAATAAATTCTATAAAACTGTATTTTTTTCTGCTTTTACTTTTATATTTAGAAGATGTCCACAAGACCTGATAATGTAAAATATCATTAGAGTGCTACCAATGGGTAGTTTCTCTACACGCCTGTAACACTACATTTTAAGTAAGATCAAATTTACTGAATGTATTGAATAATATACATTTGTGAATTTCAATAATGATATAAAAAAAATTGTACATCTTACTCTTTATCCATTGCTTAATTAGATAAAAAAGTGATTGTAATCGAATAAAATATTTTATTTTAACTCATAACGATTATTTGCAATAATTGTACCAAAAAGAAAATGAGAATTATGAATTTTAATTTTCATGTTTCTTTCGATGACAGCACAAAACATAGAAATTACTTAATTTTATTGGTTGCTTGCTTAGCGGAGTGTTAGTGACGAGCTACGCGAAACTGATTGTTGTACTAACATTCCAGTTTGTAAATGTCACCGGAAAGGTAAACCGCATAATCGCTTTGGCCTTTGCCAATTGAAACATCTGCTTTCCTGGAAATGTTCTCATGTGGAAAAATCAGAGGAGAAGATATGTACGCTGTGTTACGGACAGTAAAATATTACAGGATAGGTGAATTTAGTTATTTAATTGTTAATGCATGTTCCTGCTGATATAAAATATTAAGCTCTTATTTATTTCGAGTTAACAATAAATACGTTATCGTTAATAATCAGTATTTTTATAAATTTCTGTGAAGACTACCATTTGAAATTAACATTACTACTTCCGATTTCGATATAATGATAGAATATTTCAAAGTGGAAGAAGAATGCTATTAATTCAAAAAAAGGGATTGTATGATTCGAAAACAAAATAAAATGGAAGGAAAATAATTAATAAAAGTTTATAGATCAGCAACAAAATAGAAATAGATATTAAAAGATAAATTTAAGTCTTGATTTCTAATAGTAAGGGATACTAATAGCAATGGACACTAATAGCAGTGGACACTAATACCAATGGACACTAATAGCAATGGACACTAATACCGAGGTTCACTAATACCAAGGTTCACTAATACCAAGGGACACTAATAGCAATGGACACTAATAGCAATGGACACTACAAAATTAATACAATAAATTTAATATAGCTCTAAAACTCATAGCATTATCCTATCAAATATCTCTGCTTGATAAATTAAACTTTAAATTTGACAAAATAGATATAATAAAATAATTATTTAAAATAATATATTTTTTTAACATCCAACCGTACATAGCAAGGGTGACCCACTTTTCAGTATATAACTAATACTTTTTATGATAAAGGTGTGTCGCGAGCGAGTACAACAGTAACAGTAGTCTATGCGTTGAAAAGCATAAATGCATCAGCATCAAGTGCAATTCAAGTGGGGTGTGTAAAATATATGTCCAAAACTATTTTTTATTTTTTAAATCACTTTATTAAGTTTTCGAGATATAGGCTCATGAAGAAAAAAAAATTCAAATCCAACTTTTGATTGCAGCATTACGTACACCTTAAAAATTCGATTTTCCGGCACTTGTTCAAGATACATTTTTACTAACTTATAATATAAGTTTTCGTACTATTTGTTCGTAAATATGAAAAAGTTGTTATAAAATGCACTGATAATTTGATTTAAATATTTCACTTTCGCGTTGTTTTTTTTTTTGGGGCTAGGAAAATTCACCACGAAAGAGTAATATGACTTACTTTTAATATGCTAATCTATCAATAGCTCGCTGAGTACACCTCGTAATGAAAAATAGATATACGGCATATCTACTTATTTACGTACCTACAATAAAACAACAATTAGAGGCCCAAAAACTCATGTTCAGGGGGATCAAAAGAACACGGATAATTATTGACAATATCTATTAATTCAAAGTAGCTTCAGATAAAGACAGATTAAGAATTTACTATGTGACCTTAAGATTAATGGGAAGACTGAGTTTGCAGGTCTCTAACCAAGGAATCATGATTAAGTGTATATCCTGACAATGATAATAATACGTTGAGTCCATACGTTGAGTCCAGTGACAAGTTAACACCAAGTTAAAACATTTTGAGCTGTGTGAGCAGAAATCACTGTGTAAGGTTGTCAGAATGTATGACCTTTGCGAATGCAGAATGCATTAAACTATTGCTAGAATGTTTAGTCTTCTACAATTGCTTCAAAGTCCATGGAATCCCAAACCAGAAATTGCGAGCGATCGACGCAATCGACTTGTTGGCTACCCCTGGTATTTATATATATATAGGATCCGTAAGAATTATCTACTATGAGATTTCTCTCATAAATAGTCTTTAGGCTAGCGTAAAAAATATAATTTATTTTCCCCCAAAATAATTTCGGCTATTTTATGAAGAAATCCTTTGCTACACGCTGAGCCGAAAAATTTATTAGTTATAATTTTACTCTGCCAGTCGGAGTTACTTTGTTACAGACCTGTTTTCAATTGAAGATACACTTTGATTCACTATAGTTGCTGTTACGTCAGCTTATTCACCTAATCACGTTAGGAAATATTTTATCACATTTTTGTCCCTCCCTCCAAAAAAAAAAACACGCTCAGAGGAAGGCTGTCAGCCAGCCCAGTCACGTCTTATATCCCACGATACGTCACGTCTAGTCTGGTACAGTGTTAGTGTCCATTACTTGGATTAGACGTAAATGGACAGGGTGACGGGACTGAGCGTCTCTATAGTACTAGAGCGTCTACAGATAGTAATAATACATTCAGGTCTACACAGCGAATTAACTCTGTTGAAAAAATATCAGGAAGAAATAAGGTTCATATTTTTAAAAACTTTTTCCCGATTTGAATTTTAAAAACAATTTCGTAAACCTACTGACTGCTCTACAGTTCCATTTAATGATGTTACTCTTACCCCTATCGAACAGATCCGCTACCTTGGACTACATTTGGACAAAGATTAACCTGGAATCCTCACACAAGACTGAAAAGACAGGAAACTGCACGTCGATTTCGACTATTACAGCACTTACTAGACAAACGGTCTAAACTTCCAACACATTACAAGACTGATCTACAAGACTGTGATAAGGCCAATCTGGACATATGGAGTTGAGCTTTGGGGCTCCACTAAACCTTCGAATTCTTCTCGTATTCAATTCTTAAAATCCTAAATCCTTCGTAAAATCCTCAGTGCTCCTTACTTTGTCACAAATAAAATCATGCCTTAATTTTCCCTATGTAACCGATCTATAGCCTGAAACAGATATCACTCCTTCCATTATAAACTCTCCAACCACTCAAACCCCCTAGTTTCTAATCTTGCATCCTCTTCCATTCCTGACAATCCTCCGAGACCCCTGAAAAGAAGATGGCCACGAGACCAGCTAATGTAAAATGTCATTAGAGTGCTACCAATGGGTAGTTTCTCTACACGCCTGTAACACTTCAATTTAACTTAGATCAGATTTACTAAATTTATTATAATGTACAGTTGTAAATAGCAATAAATAAATATTAAAAAAAAACAAAAAAAAAACAATTTCTTCTGAAATATATTCGATCTCATAAACATTGCTTTCCGTCCCTTCTTCAAGCATTTACCATCCCATCCCTAGGCTTATTCTAATGGAAATAGTTCATCATCATAGGTCATTATGAGAACTGACTTGTATTTGAAATATCGCTATAAAAAAGGATTTAGGTTCTATAGTGCTAATGGCCTCTTCAACATCCTACTCTTTACTTGATAGATCGAAGTTTTTATCGGAGTCTTAACGCAAAAATTTTATTTTCTTCCAATTTCTATGAGTTCCACGTTTCATTCTTTCAATATTAGTTAAAATAAGTGTCATAGTACTTCAACACAAAGCAAAAAATTGTATCTCTTATTCTAATGAGAAATGTTCAATTTCTATGTTTCTTTATAGATAATCTAGTTTCAAAGATATTGTAATCACTTAGAGAAAATTATTCAAAAATATATTGGGAATTGTCAACAATATAAAAATGTCAAAAAATTAATCAAGATAATAATGCAGGAACATATTTCACATCGATCTGAATGCGGTCGTATGAAATAATTTGATATTAAATGATTTAGAATGGAATTAATATTCTGTTTTATTTTCCTTAACCAGTCATATATAAGAAAAGAACAGGTTTTTGGCATACTACAAATAGCTTATATTGGAAAAATACTAGATTTTAAAAATTGTAGAACTTTCGATAAATAAAAAAAAATCTTAAGATGATATTGTAGATTATATTTTGCTTCAGCGTCTTACAAAACATAAAGACTATAAGTTTCAGAAATTTTGATTTTGGCCTCACTGTGCATTGCCTGATTGCGATATATTTATCAGGTTAAGATAGCCGTTAGCTGTTTGAATCCAAGCCCACCAGTTAGTAAAAAAAGCGTCTAATCCCTTTCACTATTACTAAAATTTAGTCAGATAGATGGAGTAATGTCTCTGAGAACCCTTGGGTTAATTTCGAAACAAGTTTGAAGGGCATTGGAATGAAGTTAAATTAAAGTAGTTTCATACTTCATTAAGTACAAGTTCTTCCATTCACGACCGGTTTTATTAACTTTTAAATTAAAATCTAAGTAATTTCATCCAAAGCAGCTGAAGACATATTAGGTTTTGATTTCGCGACTTAGCATGTCCATTTTAAAAGAACATATTTGATCCAAATATTCCGCGGAATTCTTTGGGGGATATTACCCGAATTAATTGTAATTTAATGGTATTGTTGGTATGAATGGAGTGTTCTGTATATAATGTTAAGGAATAAATTAACTATGGTGAAAAGTGAAAATAAAACCTCTATTTTCAAATGGTTTATACAACAACTGATTATATGTGGGTTTTGCCAAAAGAGTTTAAAATATAGGTTAGTTATTAGTTACATTAATTTTGATTATTGGCTAAATGAGGTTACATGGAATCATACGATATATTACAGTATACTTGGTGGTTGATTGGTGATGGAACTTGAAGACTGGTTTCTCTCTTCTGCTCTCTTACCTCCTCCATCTTGCCTGTCCATTTGCCTGGGTGCTGTGTGAAACTACTCAGTCATGGTGAGTTAGCAGAGAAAATGGTGAATGAGTATGAGCAAAATCGAATTGCTCTCTGAAGGGGTCTGTTCACTCTTCTAGACTAGAAGACCCCGCAAAGACCCCGAGAAGCGACGTTCCTGTATCACTTTTGAATTATTAGCTTAAAACGGGAAGAGGAGACTTTAAGATAGTCAAATCGAGCAATATTTAAAAAGCGCCTGAAATTCAAAAACGGCATGATCATGATCCTCAAACAGAACATGATCTGAAAAATAAGTCTTTGAGTACTTAATACATTTTTTAAATATGTTTTCGCCTTTGGATAATTATATCATCGGTGTTATGTAAAACGAATGAATCTAACAATTTTTAAACTAGTATACTTTGCTATTTTTGGAATTTTTTTTTTAGATAAAAAACCTAAAATAGGTTTTATATTTTGGAGAACCTGCTACATTGAAGGAACTCTTAAGGAAAAAATAAGTAAGGCATTCTTACAGGATTATATTAGGTCAATGCGAACTAATGTAATCAATCAATATTTATTGTCATATAGCATTCTTCTCACTTCGATTGCTCTTTATTGAATTAAAGGATTTCTTAATGGAGTTGCGATTTAGTTTTGTTCTGATATTATTATTACTTTGACATTCATTCGTTTACCTAATAAATAAACATAAATGACTGTCAATAATATATATGAGGAGAAGATGGTTGGGGATAAGGTCAGAGAATAACTCAAATAAGTTTAAAAAAACATTTAATAGTGGAAACACTTCGGCCATAATTTCTAACCTTCACCAGGGCTCCTTGAAAGAGATTGGAAATCCAAGTCACTTTGATTTCCCAACCCGTGTTCTCTTCATAAAATTATGTAAAACTGGTGCGAGCATCACATAATTTTTATAAAAATTCGTTTATTTTAGAATTACTCGAGGTATAATAGCGAATATCATTTTTTTTCTTGATCACACTACAACAATTTAACAAAAGATAACGATAAACGGCTTCCTAACTGCTATACGAAGAGATCGGACGCGGATTTTTCGGATCCAAGCTCCTGTTTCTATTTTTCTTTTTGTCTCCTTTAATTACTTACCAAATTCTTATTATTGCTAATGCTGAGAAGTAGTTATTTATTTTAAATTACCAAAACTAAAGGTAATTTATAGCAAGAGTTTTAAAAAATTTGTCACTTAAGCCCTGATGGACCATTTCAATGAGGAAACACCTGTCTATAAACACCTATCTGATTCAAAATCTCACTTAATTGAATATTTATTTACTGAGTTAAATAAAAAATTTTAGATCAATTTTTTTCCTCAAAAATGTTGCTGTAACATTCCAGACATACAGATGCCCTAAAATTTCGGTTTCGTATGACTTTTCTCCTCTAAGTTAGGTTGTTCACAGACCAACATACCAGTTTGCGAGACTTGTTTATCTGGGACTCGGGGATCACCAAACGTTTATTTCCGTTGAAACCCGAATTGGAAATTAGCAAGACCGCAATATTTCCACTTACTATATATTCCATATATGAGTAAGTGAAAGAAAAAATAGATACATAACAGAGCCAAATGTTGCTTGCGTTTAAATAATACAATTTTTAGATTTTTTAAATTTCATTAAAAAAATGTAAATTTTTATATTTATGAAAAAAACCTTCCGAGAATCCCGTTCCATGCTAATAAAATGCTTCAACTTCCTCCAGAAGTTATCAGAGCACATCCGTTAGACGGAACGAAAGCCCGCCTAAGGTGATAACTTGGGGTGGGGGAACATAATAATCATAAAAAGTTAGTTCATTACTAAACAAGTCTAAAACTCTCCTAGTCCCATTTTATAATCATACTCTTCTCAGCTCCTTCAGCCTCCGGTTAGGTACTTAAAAGCTCATTCGTATTTCTTATTCCCCCTATTTTTTAATAAGGAAAAATAATTTTCTCTCAGGCCTTTTTTTAATGTTAAAATATTAAATAAATAATAATAGAATAAGGTCCTTGAAATTTTAATATTTTATAAACCAATGTTAGAAATGGAGCGTGGTGGCACAGCCACTATAACTCCAAGCATCTGAGTTCGAAATTCGACTGTAGCATATAATTAGTTATTCTGTTACTGTATCCATGAGTCAGCCCTGTGGTTTCTGGAGACCCCACAAGGGTCCACCTAGCCTCATTAATTATGAAAAATCTAGCGGATGGTCGTGATCTTGGAATTACCCGTTGTTCTAAATAAGATACTTCTTTAGAAAATACCCTGAACCCCTCTCATTTCCATGGGTTGTGACTGTTCACATTGTTATTAATAATGTTAACAATCTTTGATAATCTAATGAGATAATAGCTTATTTTCTGTTGTTCATATTTTGTAAATAATATATATGAAGTATATTGGAATTTATGTTATTTGAAATGAAGCATATGTATTTTATAATTGTATTATAATACTTAAGCAAGAAAAACCGTTGCTAAGGGTCGTTAAACAGTTGCTAAGGCGTTTCCCAGCAGCAAGCCAACTGTCATTTATATACATATATATATATAAGTTGTTGCTTATTAATAGTTTAGTATGATTCATTTACCAGCCCTTTATTTGTACGTTAGTGTTTGTTTGGACATTTTTATTGTTGTTTGTGACTATGACAGTGCATTACGAAACCCTGTCTGCGCATTAGTTTGACCCGCAATTAAATAAATTTTGATATTAATTTTGATCATAGCAACAACCAGACCCCGTCTGCCCTCATCAAGTTCCGGTGTGACCATTTTGGACTTTGTACGATACATCTTGACTGTTGATTGTAATAAATAAATAATACAGCCCACTGTGTTTTTAATACAATTATGGAAATTAATTCAATCCAGGAATGGATTAAAGAGCCGGTACAGACGTGGGCCCACCGACTGATGACCAGTTAGAGAGTTGCAGTGGTGTTCATAACTACGAAGCGATGACTTACACATCTTTACAAAATAATATCTTCCTCTTACCTTTCGGAGTGGATCACCTTTTCTTCTTGACCTTCATCCAGTATTTTATATATATATATTTCTAAGTTTACCTGTCGTTAATAGGGATGCCAGGATTATCGCTGAAGGTAATCATCCAAATATCGTATTAATTAAAATTATTTGTACCCTACAAAACTATTACTATTATCAAATTCCTTTCCAAAGGCTTTTGTGTTTACTTATATATCTTTATATTTTTAAGATATTGTTATTGATATTGAAAGTTATAATATATATAGAGGAGATATGATATGATCGTTGATTGAATGATATGATCGTCTAGTAATATAAAAGGATTTATTTACATTCAATAAATGATTGAATAAAAATAATATGATTGAATGAAATTATAAAATGATTGAATGATCCAGATAAATATGAGTTGCCATGAAATATTAATTAAGTTATATATTGTTAACTAATATAATTAAATAGCTGCTGAGTTAGGCATGCCGTAGTGTTTAGTGACGTCTTAGCCGTTCCAGATCTGATTAGCCCCTCTTTTCTCCGCTCTTCCTAGAGGACTTCTTTTCGTCGAAGTCCTCTTGCCTATACGGTCTACCTTCTTCTCGCTAGGTCTACCCTCTTCTAATATCTAGGTCGGTCCCCTCTCTTCTGTCACTTTTCTGTTGTCAAGTCCCTTTTTCTCCCACTGATTCGTAAGGGCGTAATCTTTTTGGAAGCCATTTCCACGTTGGCTACCATTAGCAACGCTTACTAAGAATACGACAGTTTTACATATAAATATATATTGATTTACTTAATTTGTTTCTTTGTTTTCATAATTTATTTGCTAATTTTATTTTTGCCTAAAAGGCCTATTATTTTTTTTTAAAAAATATTTATTGCATTATTTTTTTAAACTCTTTTCTTTTATGTTTTAGTTTTTGTAATGCGATCTAGCCCCAACCAGATATCACTCCTTCCATTATAAACTCCCTAACCACTCAAACCCCCTGGTTTCTAACCTTGCATCCTCTGCAATTCCTGGCAATCCCCCGAGGCGCTTGAAAAGAAGATGGCCACGAGAACTGCTAATGTAAAACGCTGCCAATGGGTAGTTTCTCTATACGCCTGTAACACTCCAATTTAACCGAGATCAGATTTACTGAATGTATTATAATGTACAGTTGTAAATAGCAATAAATAAATATTTGTAAATATAAAAAAGTTTTGTAATGATGGCATCAACAAATAAATGTTTATATACGAACCAATTTTTTTTTGGTCTTTATTCCTTTCATTCAAAATACTAGAACTGGTTTTAACAACATTCTTATAAAGATCCATGATTGTTACCCCAATCTTTTACATAATCGACATATGCGGATAAAAAAAGTAGATAATACAATGATTTTGGTTTTAGTAATAATAAATACTGAAACTACCCAAGTAGCATAATCCTTTCCATCGCTTGAATAAACTGAACACGAAACGAAACGGTGAACGAAGTATTACAGGATAGGAGCAGACAGGTGGGCAAGGTGATTCATTAGGGGTTGATTTATTGAAAGTAAAAGGTGCTTTTAGGGGCAACAGGGCACCCTTCCAGAAATATAAATCACACAACTATGAATTATTCATTTAATGTAGGACCTGGGAACGATCTATTCCATACCAAGCGACACCTGTAGGTACAACAGTCAGCAGTTGGTTCCTGCGAACATGAATCGAATTCATTTTTTTTTTTTTTTAATATTTATTTATTGTTATTTACAACTTACATTATAATACATTTAGTAAATCTGATCTAAGTTAAATTGGAGTGTTACAGGCGTGTAGACTACTTACAGATGTGTAAACTACCCATTGGTAGCACCCTAATGACATTTTACATTAGCTGGTCTCGTGGCCATCTTCTTTTCAGGCGCCTCGGAGGATTGTCAGGAATGGAAGAGGATGCAAGATTAGAAACAAAGGGGTTTGATTGGTTAGGGAGTTTATAATGGAAGGAGTGATGAAGTTCATTTAATTTTTTTTTTTATCTCAATCGAACTTCTCACTTCTCGCTCATCTGAAAGTTCAGCTAATGATTAGGAGGTAAATTCAAGCAGTTTACATAATTAAAAAAATAAAATAAATAAATTTAGTCATAGAATCCCAGAGGAGAAAAAAGTCAGTTATTTCATCTCAATTTTTGATTACTTTGATGAGAACTTTGATATGTATAATTACTGGTAAAAATTGAGGAGTCTACCGACCATACTTTGGGGAAGTAAATAATGGCGGCTTTTGTAAAGCGTTAAAAAAAAAATTAATTCAGAGCTGCTTATCTTTAAGACTTTCAAAAACACTAGAAAACCTAATAGAACGTCATTTAAAGCAGAGCAAAATTGCTAAAATATGAGCCCTAATAGAGCTATTTACGTTCTATGGTTCTCGAGATATAGCTTTTTAAAAATCAGCATTTCATAAAGTTGTACTGAAAGATTAGTAGTTAGTGAATTTATTTTGAGAAATCTATATCTCAAGAACTATGAGACGTATAGTTCTATTAGCTCTCAAATTAAAGCTAGTTTATTACCTCCATCTTCGTAGGAATACTAGTTTTCATGATATTTTATAAAATAAAAGTTGTTGGGACAATAAGTTTGATTTATGAAAAACATTGTTTTAAAAATCATAAGACGTACAGATATCTGCTAGTACTCAAATAATCGCTAGTTAAATTTACTATAAAGCATCCAAGACCTAATAAAGGATTATTAAAAATAAATAAAATTTGCTAAAATATGGGTCCCAAAAGAGCAATTTTCGTTGGATTTATATATATTTAAAATCGAAATATATTTTTATAAAAAGCGACATTTAATAAAAAATGCACGGAAAAATTAGTAGTTAGTGAATTTATTTTGAGACATCTGTATCTCAGGAATCATTATACGTACAGAGGTCTGTTAGTGCTTCAATTGAAATTAGTCGAATATACTATTAGGTTGTTTACGACGTTTATCTTCGCAGGAGATTTAGTTTTCATGATATTTGCCAAAATATTTCTAGCTGTTCAGATATAATTTTTTGTTTACGAGAAACGATTTCTGACATTAGACGTACAAATCTGTAAGCACTTAAATAAAAGCCAATTAAATACACCATAAGGTAGTTTTTTTTTAATTTCATATTTATCTCCGTAGATGTAATGGTTTTTATGATGCAATTGAAATTTTGTTCGAGGAACTTATAGAAATAGGACAACTATAGCCAAAACATAAAAATGGTAAAATAAGGGAAATCATAAATAAATAAATATAATAAATAATATGTATATAAAATAATAAATAGGGGTATTCATGATGTGTTAAATTTAAAATGATGGTAAAACAATAAATGTTAAATGCATAAGAGCTCCTAGCGAATTTTCGTAGCAACTTGTTTTATAAACTTTCTTTCCAAAACTTCATGCTATTGTTTACTTATGATTAAAGTAATGATGATTAAAGTAACTTATTACAACATGCCGAAATTGAGTGAAAAGTGGAAGTTGTTTGAAAGTTAGGCTACTGAGTGCCTTCTAGATCTTCTAATTTGTGAGGAAGAGAATCAAGATGAGCTAATTAACAACTGTCATTACATTATTATTATTATTATCGTTCATTGCTTTATTAGTCATAAAAACATTCAAAACAATACTAACACTATCAAAACACAAACTACGAGCAAGTAACACAAAAAAAAAACGGTGACCTGATCAGCTAGTCTGTTGCGTGACGTCATTCTCCATTTAACAGACCTAGTAACAGACTCTCAACTATGTTATATCGTTTTAACATGGTAAAAAAATATTAAAATTTAAAATTTTAAACTAAAGATCATGAATACCCCTAATGAAAGAATAAATACTCCAAGGAGACAAAACGCCCATGCTTATTCCCTTACAGTGTTTAAAATGGTATTTGCTTTTGTATTTTGATTTTATCCCTGATAAAGGACGAAACGTTGGTGCTTAATAAATATTTTTGTACAATTTGAGTTTTTTTTTTTTACCGCACTAGATTAATTAGGCAAGACTTAATTAATCAATTTTCATAATTTTACTTACCAAATTCACTTAGACTGAACTCAAATAGAATATTTCAAAACGAGGCCATATAAATCTCAATTCGGTTCAAACTAGTCCGAAAAAGGCTGACCCCTAATTTGTAGCGATCTGAATTGAATAACATGAGCCAGATGGAATATAATTAAATATTTTGCAATAATTGGTAGCCTTACTTTGCTTAAAGCTGTTGTGATCTACACATGCACACCACACCTGCGGCCCATTTCATAGTAAAGTATGAAGTAATACCTTTAATAGTTTGTATTAATAACTTCACTGACTTGCACTTTATAAGTCCTATAATATCATTAAAACTTATCCTCATCATAAAATAAAATGTGTAAGTGATTATAATCTGTAGTTTTCATCTTATATTTATGTAATTATTTAAATAGTTTGCTCTTCTCCATGTGTTAAGGATCTGATAACAGACCTCTCCTTCAATTGTACAGAGGACGCTCCGTTCAAATATTGCGATATGATATGATGCTAATGGGTTTATTATGAAACAGGATCCAGGTCAAATATCGATGGTTTGTAAAAAAGACGAATTAAACAAATTATGTTGTTTTTTTTTGTTTTTTTAAAGAGATAGTTATTGATGCTGTTGAAAAAACTATCTGAACTATTTTTGACAAAAAACAATTTTCCAGTCCATGTAATAGAAAAAAATATTAACAAAAATAGAAAAAAGTTTTTTTTGTTCGCCTACTTCACAGATACGCAACACAAATACCTAGCCTAAGACATTCCAAACATTCAGGTATTCAACGCATCAAGAATATTAGCACCAAAATTTAACCGATTTTATAGGCATTTACTTCATTAACATCATGGAAACTTTTTCATGGTTTACGGCAAAGGGGCATACACCAAAACTCATAGTACAAGAGCCCGAGAGGAATAAGGCAGTTATTCCACCCTAAGTTTGTATTACTGAAATGAAAACTATGTATAATTACCAGTCGAAATTGATGATTCTGACAAGTATAGGTGGGGGAATAAATAATGGCAGCTGTTTCAAAAATTAAAAAAAATAAATTAATTTTTCATTCGGAGCTCTGTATCTTTAAAACTACCTGTAACACTAGAAAACCTAAAAGAACATTATTTAAAGCAAAGTAAATCTTCTAAAATATGCGTTAATTTTCGAAATATCTTTTTTAGAAAGCAATATTACTTAACAAATATACTGAAACATCAGTAGGTTTTGAATTTATTTTGAGAAATCAATATCTCAAAAACTATTCGAGGTACATTTTATCCTTTTTTTTTTTTAAATTTTTTATTTTATCCTTGTAGGAGTAGTAGTTTTCCTGATATTCAACAAAATAAATGTACAAAATATTGATTTATAGTTATCTGGACAAAAAGTTTAATTTATAAAATAATGTATCCGAAAAATAAATTGAAGATTGTTAAATGTACTATAAATTAGTTTATGACTATTTATAATCTTAGACACTTTCTTGTGACTGATTAATTTTGTTAAAATAAATAATTTAATTTCTATCCATTTTAGTCTCAACACATTTTATTTTGAGAAAGCACAAAGCATGGGCAGAATATCCTGCATGAAGTTGAGTTTTTAAATCATTTAGTTACAAAATTGTATTAAGATAAGATAAATTATAAATAATAATGTTAAGTAATTTGAAACGTTTAAGGATCATACAGGTAATAAAAGCTGTTTTGTAGTAGATTGTCTCTGAGGATGGCCGGATTGGCCGAAACGTAGGACTTTTAAGGAAAATAAAATGTGTTGAGACTAAAATGGATAGAAATTAAATTATTTATTTTAACTTAGTTTCTGAAGTTTATCTTCTTAGGAGCAGTAGATTTTAGTTTAATATCACAAAAACTACGACTACTAAGATAAACATCATAACCTATTTTATTGGACATTGAACTAGTTTTATTTAGAGTGCTAATAGACAACTGCACCTGGAATAGTTTTTAGATATAGATTTCTCAAAACAAATTCAAAATTACTAATTTATCAGTATATTTTTTATGTAATATCGCTTTTTAAAAAAGATATTTCGGAAACTAATGAGCTCTTTCAGGACGCATATTTTAGAAAATTTAATATTCATTAAATGATGTTATCTTAGGTTTTCTAGTGTCGCAGTTAGTTTTAAAGATATAGAGCTCTGAATGAAAAATTAATTATTTTTTTTATTTAAACAGCCGCCATTTTTTATTCCCCCCACCTATACTTAACAGAATCATCAAGTTTGACTAGTAATTATACATAGTTTTCATTACAGTAATACAAAATTAGGGTGGAATAGCTGCCTTTTTCCTCTCGGGCTCTTGTACTAAGACTTTGGTGTATGCCCCTTTGCCGTAAACCATGAAAAGGTTTGCTTGATTTTAATGAGGTAAATGCCTATAAAATCGGTTACTTTTTGGTGCCAATATTCGTGATGGATTGAATACCAGTGTCTTTATGTGTGGAATGTCCTAGGTATTTGCGTGGCGTATCTGTGAAGTAGGCGAACAAAAAAACTTATTTTATTTTTGTTAATATTTTTTTTTTTTTTTTAATTCCGAAATTTAATTGTTAAATTGAAAATAGGCCAAATCATCACGGTCTTCAGCATTGCTATAATTTTCATCATTTTATTGTTAATTCATTAATATTTTTTTACGTTTAATCTATTTTTTGTTCATCCTTTTTTTAGAAAAAATAATAATTTTCAAATTAACAAAGATCAAACATTATTATAAACCCTTGTAAATAAAAATTAAACTATAAAAACGGTTGTCAAACTAAATCTTTATTACTTTTTTTTTATTAAATATTTCATGAAGGCAGTCTTTGGTTTAGCGGTTAAAGCCCTAATGTATTCTATTGCTCTTAAAAACTTTAAAATGTATTCCATGAACTTATGAAGTGTTTTGTATAAGGGAATGCAGGAGCCCATCTTAAAATATTCAGGACTTAAAGCTATTCTGCATACGAAAGACTAAGTTGTTGTCAGAGTGCACGGGTTTCAGGATCAATATAATAATATAATAACATAACATTATTAGTTTAAAATTTTACGGATGGAATTGTCCCAAATAAGTAGTAACTATAGCCACACTATGATGCTGTACATTATCATTAAATTACCATATAATTTGTTCGCCATAAATTTAACTTAATCTCACATTAATCGTTATATTTTACGGTGAACCATAGCATAAACTAGAAAATATATATCTTTTATGCTGTTCCTTGTTTTATTTAGTTGTTTTTGTTCACTTATTATGAATATATTTAGATTTCGTTCTAAGCTTTAGCGATTATGATAATTTTATTTGTTTACTAAAGTAAGTTATCAAAAGTTGTATGAATTCATTACAATAAATTTCCTGGTTGTGTGCACTAGTGCAAATAAAAAAATTGATCATGTTAAAGGTACTATGATGACATGTTAGCTAGTGGGATGTTTTTCAGTTAGTTGGACCCGAAACAACAGGAAAAAGAAGTTTTTTTTTTAAATTTTTTTCTTTTGAATAAAGTTATATGACAAAAGACCGTACAAAGTTCTAGGGTAAAAAATAGAGTGAAAAAAAATTTCAGTTTTTGAGAGCTCATTATATTATTGAAACCGATTAAAGGGAAAAATTTACTCACATATATTTGAATTTATAATAATAAAAAATAATTTTATACCAATTGCGTCTTAAAAATGTAATAGGAAGCCGAGCATGTAGCTTTAGCTTCCTAATATTATTATTTCGTGGTACACTTCAAATAATAAATATTCTGGTAAGTTGGGAGATATCTGGAATTATCTAGATTCGACGGAGCTACCAAAAAAAAAAAAAAAATATTATAAAAAAGGTTTATTTATACCATATAGTTAAAATTATGTGCTTTCGAGCACAGTATCTTTTAAAATTAGGGTTTAAAAACAAACATTATTAATTAACAAATCCGTGAGTACGTAGTTTATATCTTATTAAACTATATAATTATAGTATTATAAAATTAAAACTGTCAAAGAGAAACCAAAGATCATTTTTCTAATATTTCACAAAAGTGTGACTTGCTTCATTCTTGAATTGAATAAATGAGTAGAAAAAGGTGTTATGTGATATTTTAGAAAACAATATTAGATTTTCACTATGAAGTACATTTTATACTATTTTCTACATTAATAAATTAATTTTAATTCATAAATGACTTAGCTACAATACCTATCCCAGGTAATGACAAAAGGAGCTGAACGAAGGAGCACTTCCTTAAACAATCAATGTTAATACCATGCCAGGAGATAACAATGGCAAATGTTCCTCTACATGTCTCTCACTATGTTTCCTAAAGTTGTTTCTTATCTTGTTCACTGGTTGTCGTCTCTAATGATCGATGTCACCTGGCGAGTAGAAATTATATTAGACATGCTCAAACTGTATTCACATTAAATCACAGCAACTCCTTTAAATGACATTATGCTACTGTAGAAGGCTATAGCGTTTTCAGATTCGGTATTCACGTGGTAATTTCTTGTTAGATTGTTGCTATTATATCAAGCGTTATGCATATCCGTTTTAGGTTTGTCTGCATTTACAGTAGTGAGTTGATAATAAAGCACTATATACGAGGGAAGCACAAAGGTTTGGAGGTGGAGCAAATTAAATTAAACCGCAATATATACTAGTATACTAGAACAGTTCAAAGAGTCCTCTACATCGGCATCCAACGAGTATTAACAACTTCGCATTCAATAGCCTACCCAATAGAACAGAGATTCTAATTACGAGAATTGATCCTGTGTTTTACAAACTATGCTTGAATTCTAATAATATTTTGTATGAAGATCGTGGCGGCCGTAGGCGCCTCACAATTAAGGGATATCCTCAAAAACGTCTGTATAATGAAATGTATTAGACGATCACAGCATCAAAGACGCATTTACAAAAAATAAATAAAACAAGCAATTTTAGATTAATATAACTGAAAATAATAAGGAATAGGCAAGCGAAAGGTTCGTCGTTAATTACTTTTTATTATATCGAATTAGATTTTTATTTATAGATATCATATGTTATTCTTTTGTTCATTTTTTTATTTTGTTTAGTTTGTATTTATGTTACGAATGTATACTTTGAATATTAATACTTAACACTAACTTTAGTATTTTTTTCTAAGCACCATGGATGTGTTATGTTGAGCTCAAGATAGAAAAAAAACACAACGGTTTGAGCATATTTGACATTAAAAAAAATGCTGTTTTTTTTTTAGTAATTGTTTGTTTATTATCTGTTTTGATGTATCTTTCTGTGCAAAGGGCTTCTAGTGAAAAAAAGAGGAAAATAGACAGAAAGTTTACTAAAAAATTCATTGAGATCGAATATCATCCTACACAGCAGCGGGGTCCCTAGGCGTACTCTGAGAACACACTTCCAATTTTTTACAATTTACTCCCAACGATATCCAATCCGAAACAAATTAAAGTTGACTGTGTTGTCCATATTCCGGACCCCTGGTCTTAATATGGCCTATTGTTAATGGCTTGAGTGAATGCCCAACATTCCTCCTAAATTTCCTTCTAAATAAGATTTCCTTATTTGATTTTGAAAGTAGATAGATTACTCTATCTGTAGACATAATTTCAGGCCAATTTATTGGATACTGAGTGAGCTAACTAATTCCATATTGCTGGCCCCAACATTTTTAATTAACAATTTAAGGAAAGGCACTTTAAAAGTACCATGATGAATGTACTCATTTTGAAGCACAATTATCTATAATTCATTCTTTAAGGAAATTGTAGAATGAAGTGAATAACTCATAAGTAGTTTATAGAATATCAAGAATCTACCAGGTCTATTACTCTAACTGTTACAGCATAGTGGGGCATAGACATGTTGGTAAAGAAACCAAAATACACATACTCTAGTATTTGTACTTAACTTCTCAATTATACATTAATGAAATACTGGCCAGGTAGACAGACGGGTGATAAGTACTGAAATGAAATTTTGGCGCAGAGCCTTTAGTATATCAGAAATTAATGAATATGAAAAGAGTTGGAACCTTTACTGAAAATGAATGGTTACCGAAAAAACTTTTTAATAGTAAAAAAAAAAACACATTTCATACCACGAGTATATACAGTGGATGGAAGGAAGAGAGACAAAACCACCCAGCAGCTCAGTAGGAACCAAGACTCCTCGACGGTAGAAGGTGAACAACAAAGAAGAGGTGAACTGAAACACAACCACGCCACTGATATCAATCGATCATTGCTCAAAGGCTTTTGATGACGCCTTGCACGGCCTAATCTGTCAGTCTTTGGTTGTATTTGACTGTCCGTTCGTTTTGTTTCGCAATGAACGATGGCGATCATGTAATCTAGTATAGGCGAATTCAAATATTATTATTATTTTTTTTAGCAACGATGTAATTAAAATGGGACACAGTAATAACGATTACAAAAATATTGTTCTCTGAACTAGTATGGTATTCACTACAATCTTTTGGATTCCTTATCTATCCTGTCCAAGCTTTAAATTAAAGCTAAAAGAAAAAATGACTAAGGTAGAAAATGGTTGTGTATTGTATACAGATACGATATGCTATGATTAGATTATTGCAATACACAATTAAATACAATAAATAAGGTAATGTTAAGTCAGAAACCTTGAAAGAATCATATTGAAACGAAAAATCACTTTTTATCCGCCTATTTGAGTCCAAGTCCTTTTCAATCCGAAATTTTATGAAAAATAGTCAGTTAAAAGAGAATTTATCTAAAATATTTATTTATTTATTTTTGATTTACAACTGTAAAAATAATAAATACAATAAATAAATATGTTGTATGTTTCATTTACACTTGAAAATCTTGGGAAGGAACCACCCATTGGTGATACTTCAAGAATTAATTTAAATTAGAAGGTCCCATGGCCATCTTCTTTTCAGACATCTCGGAGGATTATCAGGGATTGTTAAGGATGAGAGATTAAGAATTATTGGGTTGGGATGGGTAAGGAGTTTGAAATGATAAGACGCATATCTGTTTTGGGCCAAATCTGCGACGAATGAGATGTTAAGGTCTTTGTGGATGAGTTTATTTGTAACGTAATAAGGAGCATCAAGGATTTAACGTAGGATTTTGGATGCGGGAGGAATTTGATGGTTTGGTGGAGCCCCAGAGCTCAATTCCCAACGTCCAAATTGGTCTGATTATTGTAGTGTATACAAATTTTTTGTATTGAATGGGAAGTTTAGAGCGTTTGTCAAGTAAGTGCTGTAGCAATCGGAATCTACGAGCAGCTTATATATTTAAAATCAAATTAATTAAAGATTTATACTGCAATATGTTTATATTTTTTTAAGACCATCTAAATGTTTAATTTAATAATAATAATAATTTAATTTCTTAAAAATATTGTCTTTGTAATTATTAAGAGAGATTCATCTGTAGGTAATTATTCGGAAAAAAATTATGAGCAGCCTCTGCAACACGTTAAAACGACAGGTCCCAGAGCCAATAGTCGTACCCATCTACCTATTACTTACCGCTAGGTCTGATGGAAGTTTTTTTTTCTAATTGAGTATTAAGAAGTAGTTTAAGTTCTATTTTTGAATCATTTCGATTTATATCTGTTTTTAAATATTAAAATTATTTTATTATCACCTTTAATATTATATTATAATTAACACCATTATCAGTCTTGCTTCGTATCTTTGCTCTAGCCCTGATGTCGAGTAAAATATATTCCTATTTGATCGTGACAGCCTATTGGCTCTGGTCGTGTACGTTTTAACGAGTTGCTGAGGTTTCATAATTTTTTTCCTAATAATTTTCTTCGGATGAATCTCTGTTAATGATTATTGATTATAAGATGATACTCTTAAGAAATTAAATTAATTAAATAAGTCTAAAATAATATAAATACATTATAAATTGATTGGAGAAGATGATCGGGGGGTGCAGTCAGCAAAGAAACAATATGAATAAACAACTTTTTTTTTTTACTGTCACATTGACTATTTTATCTCTACGATCTTTTGACTTTTAGATTTATATTTATCTTATTGTAACATCTTTTGCCGAACTGCACTCTAGCGACTTTTCCTGCAATTTATATCAATGTAGCCTGGATTCAGTTCCTATAACCTCTCGCATTTCTTACTTTCTTCATTCCCCTTTTTCCATTTATTTCTTCTTATCCTTTCCTTTTACAATATTGTTTTCGTTTTTCATTAGCTCCATTATTAATTTAACTAATTCTTTATAGATTCTTTCCACTGTATCATTTACTTATTAATCACATTTATATGCATATAAATAATAATGTAATCAATCTACTACTGTCTTCGTCCATAGTTATTAATCAACTTTTTTCTCTCTAAATGATGGTTGGTGTCTTTTTGTTTTTATAGCACTGATGAAGACCTGAATATAAGGTCGAAACGTCGGCATAAATAAATATTTTTTTTTTTATTTATGTTGTTTCTTTGCTGACCGCACCCTTCATCTTTCATCTTCCCCAATCAGTAATCTACAGTTAATTATCTACTCCTCATTATAAATATTTTATAGTATAAATCTTTAATTAATTTAATTTTAAATAAACTCTCTTTCCACCGACTTTGTTGTTAATATGTAGTCAGTTAATAGTTTTGTTCTTTACATGTTATGGAGCTTACGCTATTTTTCATGAAACGAGCTTTCAGGATTCCTGACTTAATATTACCTCTTTTATCGTATTTTATTATGTATTGTAATAATTATAGTGTCCTTGCAACTAATCACTGTTGAATGGCTGTATCCATAATTTATTCACATTTAAAACAGTTAAAGGAAATACGCATAGGAAGTGTGTATAATGGGAAAAATAAGATCGCTTAAAAAACTATTTTAAAAATTAAAAAAAAAAATAAATGTTAAAAAAAATCAATACAGATAAATGACAATCAGATAAAATAATATGTTATATAATGATTAATATGTATATATTTTTATTCATATCCTTAGTAATTAACAATAAGTTCAATATTTCAATATTTTTCAAAATGTTTGAATTTACTTTACAGAAGCTTTGTCATTCCCTGTTAATTAAAGCGTATGTTAATTATCTGAAAATTTATTGGCAGTGTATTTTCCTTTTCTTTTAAAATATAATTATTTTTCTTAATTACTACCTAAAGAAATTTTTATAGATTGTATTTTTATTTGGTATATTTTAAATAGTATTATTTTATTATTAGTTTTTGTAATTTTTTTCATTATTTATCATATATTGAGTTTGTCGATTTAGGCCCCTAAGCCAACTATACTAACCCCTTCTGTACATCTATAGGTTATTACAGAGGTAAATAAATAAAATATTGAATAATACATTAGAAGTAAAAATTAATAAAGTACTAAAAATACTGAAATAAGCTCAAAACTAAAAAGAGAAAACGAATAAAAATGAAATAAAAAAATTCTGCTTATTATTTCTTCTACAGGACATATATCTACATATGAACGCAGGGTCTATTCGTATCTACATACATGAGAGCATATCTCTCCATTGTACAGTAGCTGCTCTTCCGATAGTGTAGCTGTTCTATACAACAATGTATTGCACAGGGTGACCTAGATGTACTCTACGGCACTCTGTGTTATGCTATATTCCTATTTATATGATAATTAAGTATTGAACAATTAAGAAAAAAGGGGAAAAAAACTTTAAATTGATACAGCCTTAAAATTAATAGTAGCTGATACATAAGAATAAATTACTAGCATACATTTAGGACATAAAAATATTCTATAAAATATCGAGAAATAAAATTCAGGACCAAAAGTAATTTAAAAATCTTGTGCATTCATCACACTCACAACTTTCACGTATTACCTTAATTATGTCTAACGTCTACTTACTACTTGCATGATTCATTCATTTTTCTAACAATTTTTCGTTTTGAGTTAATTAAAAACGTATTATTTTTTATGATTTTATAAATAATTAAATAAAAAAAGTATTATTGTTATTGTTTAGATAGTTTATATGGGTTTAAGGTTGAGTTGATTGTTTCGAATATTGAAATATTTGTTACTTTGTTGAAGTAATTATATAATTAGCGAGAGGTTTAGAACCGAATGAAATGAGTCTCCTAGTACAAAGGCAAGGTCGTATCAGTGTATTGTATGAAAACCTCTACCTCTGTATTTGCACTGAATGATTACTATAGAAAACTATAAGAATAGAACTATCTATAAAAAATCAGATGTACAATGTTTGAATTCATATTACTCTAACCTTATAAATACATAAGACCCAATTAAAAATCCTAAATAGAAAGAGACAAAATACAATATAGAAATAATCTGTTATTTTTATATTATATTCTAGTAGTCTGCTACCTACTAGGAAAAAACAAGCATTACGTGTTGGAAAAACCAAAGCAAACTTACTTCCATTTCAAATCCTATACAGTTCTGGCTCAAACTTGGAGTTAGTTAGATGACAATCTATTATAGAACACGCTGTAATAGACAATAGTGAGTAATTTTTTTACTATGAAATGTTTTAATTGTAATAGTTATTAATCACAAATTACACCCATATACTTGTAGTTTTATAGTAATAAGTTGAGGAAAGTATTAGTTCTAAAAAAATGTTTTTATCATTGTAGAGCATGACTATACAAACAATAAACTTGCGAAACGAGGCCTGAATAAAGTTGTTGTATTGATATATATAAATAAAATGTATAGCTAACGTTATATAGTGAATAGAGGTTATTAAGTGAAGTTAAGAAAAACTACAGGCTCATATGGTAAATAAAAATCAGTTATTGAGATTAATAAAAGTAAAAAAAATAACCAGTCAAATATTTCTTTTATAGTTTTCTTTCTCTTTATGAACGACTATATATATATAGTGCTTCTGGCAAACGGTTGCACAGAACATGGTACATGGTACTATTCAGTTGTTCTTGGAACAGACCTAGTACAAAAGACAATGCAATGATTTTGTGACTAGTATATATTCTGGAAGATACCATAATAGGTAGAAAAAAATAATAACGCTGAGCCATAACAGGCTTGTTATAAATTTGGGAATGTTAGTTGAATTAGAATGTTAATGTATGTTCAATAATATTGTGTCTCAAATTACTATTGTATAACTATTTCATAAGTGCATTCAATATTTTAACAAAATATATCGATATACAAAAAAAATATATATATATAAAATAATTCGTAAATTTTTGGAAACACTTTTTTTCTATATCAGAAATTTATTGGTTTGAGATGTATTCCTAATATGTCTCGCTTGCGTAACATTCCGTGAGGATGTTAACAACTGTCAATGATGCTCTCTAAAGGTGTTAGGGTCTAGTCTCCAGGTTCCTTAGTCCTTACTATTTTATTTATGACAGATTCAGTTATTATATATATTTATGGATAAAATAAATATTGAAGTTCCTTTAGAGAATTGATGCCATTGCAGAAATGGGAACAATGATTGCCCTATTGGGCATGATGGCATGATTACTCTTGCTATCGGCTGTTTTTGGCAAAGGTTCAGTGGAAGACATTGCGATGAAATAATACTCTTTCTTCTGCTAACTGAGGGAATCTTGGAAGTGTTCCCAACCACCCACATCATAACTTCCTATCCGATTGCACTCTGCTATTGCAAGTTAAAATCTTTGCACACAGGGCTTATATATAATTGGTCATTTTGAGTCGTAATACGTTTCAGATTTCATTTAAATGTGTTTATTTATTTAACGTCTCTACTCTATACAGGATTGTGATATTTTTATTTTCGACTATACCTTATTGTGTGAACCGATCTATAAAAAATGAATAAATTTATGGAGATATCCGTTATGTTCAGTCATACTTTTTATATTTAGAGGTTAGGTGGAAATGTATTTATTTTATTTTTACTTATATTTAATTTAATTTTTATTTTATAGACATTATTAAATATCTTTTATTATATCTGTTTACGTTTTTTATAGACATCATTTGTATCTTTTACAATTTTTTTTAGTATTATTGTTAAAATTTAAATGTTTGTCTACTTATTCTTTTTTTATTTAGGTTGTTTTATAATTATGATATGAATGTATACTTTGAACACTAATACTTATTGCTCTTAATTGCAATTTATATTATATTTCTTCAATAAAAACTATTATCAGAGAGATATAGCTAAGTATTAAACAGGATTCCAGGAGATGTATTCCAGTGTTATATTCACTGAGCACTTAGAAAATTAGATTTGTTTTTCGAAGAAATTGCAGATGTGAATGTTTGAGGTAGCATATCTGAAGACGATATAAAATTACTTCTCCGCGCCCTGATTTCCTTTCCCCCGTTTTCCATTTGGAAAGATCTGATCTGAAGTTCTTAGCTTTGAGTTGTTACTTCTCTAGCCTTATTTCAATATAGCCTTGTAACTTTGAATATCATTGGTCCGATTCTATTTTTTTTTCATTGACGTAGTGCTCCGATTCTCTAACTATTCTCAAAATCAACAATCAAGACAAGAAATGTAGATCATTTGTGGATTGATTTTGAAAGGAGCTCAAAATAAATATTTATCTCTTCTAACACTTATGGTGTGTAAAAAAGACGGAAGTGAAAGCGGAAAGAGATAACACAAGATGAAACGCACTTCCAGCCATATAATTGGCAGTGAATTAGTCAAAGATCTTATCTGAATGGAAATTTTTTGCCTTATCTGAATTGAAATTATTATATCCAGGATTGCTTTTAATTTTCTAATGTAAATTAAGAAAACATGATTTTCACACTATTTAAAATGTATCTTATGGTCAAGAGTGTTTACAATTTTATTGATGATGAAATGAGTGTGTTTA
The DNA here is from genome assembly GCF_000696795.3 of Halyomorpha halys. NCBI lineage: Eukaryota > Metazoa > Arthropoda > Insecta > Hemiptera > Pentatomidae > Halyomorpha > Halyomorpha halys. The sequence goes on along the minus strand of NW_027105368.1, from coordinate 864,201 downwards.
AGAAGAAAGTTGATCGACGGCAGTTTATCAAAGTTTTAAAATAAAAAATATCTAATAAAACCTGAATTTAAAGAAGGTAAATTTTTTAGAAAGAAGAATTTCTTATAAGCGATTTTGAAAGTTAGATAGTTTCCATTACTTCCTATTAAATGCAATATTATTCTCTCTATTCTACAAATTGTTTCAATATTATTATTTATTTATCTTTTTTACCGCAACCCTGACCATCTTCTTAGATTATAAGTTAAGAACTATTTATTATCCAACCTTCAGCTCAAAATCTGTAAAGCTATCATCTTGAACGCCCTGATGAAGCCGTAGGGCAAAACGTCAGATAATAAATAGTTGTAAAATATTTTTTCTTTGTTTTTTTATCGCAAACCATCTTCTTTATATTTGTTATTTATTCTTTTTTATATATGCCATTGGAACTCTATCTTTTGAGGTCTAATGTTTTCCACTTTTTTTTGTTTAGAATAATTTTGGTTTCTTTATCCACTGAGTTCATTTTTGCCATGTAAAAATTATTTATGAAAAATGAAATTTTAAATTTGTTAAAGGTATCAACTTTTTTTAGGAACAATTTTTCTGATCATTTTCACAATATTTCATTATTTCTTCAGATATATTAGAAGTCCAACTTCCTCTCGTTAATTATCGTGAGGACAGCACTCAGTCAGGACGTGCAGTGCTCTTAAAGTTACCCCACAAGTTATACATTTCAGTGGTGTTCCTCTCTTCATAAAATTCTTATTTGTTACTCTTGAATGTACACTACTTTTATTAATGTTATACTATTTGAATCGTTCTGTATCTTTAACAATTCTATATCATCACTGCTATCAAGCACAGTTACAGATACCAAAGAAGTAATGAAAAAGAAGAGACTTGCCTTGCTTCTTCCCTCCATTTCTTTCCTCTTCCTTGAATTCTTTTCTTTCCTTCTTTCTTTCCTCTTCCATTCCTTTCTGCTTCGCGCCTTTTAGACGTGTCAATTTGTGATTGTGCTTGCCTGGAACGTATTGACGTCTGCGACGCCGGATTTTGTCTTGCAAATCATAGCTTTCTCAGTGAAATACTTAGTTCCTATAACAGTACAACCAACAAGCGAATGTCAATTGTTTTACTTTAAAAAAAACCCTGATAAATCTTTTAAATCCAGCCCTTAAATGTAGCCCTTCGATAATAGTATTCAGTGTAAATCATGCCTTCATTTGCAAGCATTTCCCCTGTTGTGGTAACATAGCGGAGTGTGTATTGATTTAGATTCCAAGAAGGCTGCTTTCCATGTATCCTGTTTAATTTGAAATTCGATGCTTTATCATGTCGGGTTCCAATGTTAAAACTTGAAGAGTTGCGTGGTTCGAAAACTCGATTAATGCTGTATAATGCTGTCTTCTTGCTTGGTAAAATAATCCCAATATTTGTTATTCCAGCATTTAACTATTACAACAAAAATACAGCTTCTTCTTTAAAAATAAAAACAAACTTCTAACAATAATATAAAATAAAAATTAATACATGAAGGAGAAGAAATAGCAGTGAATTGCATACAGAGACTGGTCAGTCAATATTTCATGTCATGAAAGGAAGGAGGTTAAGATGGGTTCCCACCCATGTAGCTCGAACCATCAGGACGCCTCTATACAAAAATGAATGCCACTATAGTTGGCAAGAGACAACGTGGGATTCCAAAATCCAGATGTATTGAAAGAATTAACGAACATTTAAATAAGCTGCATGCAGCAAACTGGAACGCAGCTGCCCAAAATAGGCAGGCGTGGATAAAACTATTGGGGGCGGCCTAAGATCTACGAGGAGCCAACCGAAAAAATGAAACAATCCAAATAAATTTTATAAAATAGAAAACAGATTAACACTGTCATAAATGAAAAATGTTGCATATTTTAAAAATTTGACATAGAAAATAGAACTTTACATAATATAACACTGATTATCATTAGAACTCAAATTTGTTTTTTTCTGGAAGACACATTTTTGCAATTATGGCTTTACGATCTTAATAAGGACTTGAAATAGTGTAATGCAAAGTCAGCTTTTATAAATGCAGAATTTTTTTTTTGATACTAGGAAATAAAATATTGAAAAAATGTATAAATTAAGAACTTTCTATCGCTAAAATTTTTGATGAAATGTCAGATGGTCAGACGTACAACAAAAATAATTTAAGCCCTGTATTGGGGTGATGGTTTACAGCCATGGCAGTAATTGTCGCTTTCGTTCCATTTCAGAAATTTAATCTTCATAAAAGCATTTCGTTACTGTTACTATATTAAGTGCTCTGCTGACAGCTGAGCCGAAAGTAACACTCGCTATGGCTAAGCTGCTTTGTGGCAGATCAAGTCTTAATAGTGAAATGTCATACCTTTACTGAATAGTTGGGCGGGAACACTTCCTTTCCATATTTTTTTGTGATTTCCTTATTTATTAAATTAAAATGGTCCTATCAAATCTTTATAACTTTATCAACTGGAATGGTGATTGGGTGGTAACTGTAATAAAAATGAAGAAAATTACATGTTGAAGTTAGCTTTTTTTATTACAAAATATCAATCAAAGTTTGTTTTAAAACAAATATTAGCGTTAGCATAACAGCGTTAAACGATCAGTGAAATAATTCTAACATATCTATAAATTGTAATAGTATTCAAAATTGTACTAAAGAATTAAGAATCCTTTTAAGAGATAAAAAAAAATAATTTGACTTAAAAAAAATAAAAATGTAGAGAGAAATGCTTCCTAAAAATACATTAGGTTGCTATACCACACAGCGTACCCATCAATCCATTATTGGACATATATACACTATAATACACTAAAAATTTTCATTTTTCAAACAATTATAATCAATACACAAAATAAAAGACACTTAAATACATTTTTTTGTTAACAAATATTTAATATTATTTTTATTTTTTTCATCTCTTTCTTATATACATATATTAGTTTTCCTCCTTTTCGCACAAAGATAATTTACGAATACACCCAATACTATTATTCCCCCTATTTCACTCCTTCATACCCCATTTCTCTCCTCTCCAGCGATCCACAACAACCTTTCGATCAATTTACAAATTTACAGAAACCATCTATAGATAGCAACAGAGCAATCTCAGCAGTAGAACAGAATATATTAATTACAAATTTGATGATTACAGTACATTAGTTTTCATTTATCAAAAACTTTTCCTGTGTATTATATAAAATACATTTTTTAAGGTATCAAATAAATAGTTGAACGGCATGACACCTTTTAAAGATATTAACACTGTATATTTAACTATAACTGACGAATGTTTGGTTTCGTAATAATAACAAGTTTTGAAAACAACAACTAATTTAAATAACATCACATTACCTTAATATATAATATCCAATTTATTTACAAACATACTAAACTCAAACAGAATACTAATGAAAATGGAGGCAGGATTTAATTAAATTACTAAATACTGAAGTAGAAATGGGGTGGAATAAATACGGTAGAAGAGGGAATTAATAACTTGACATACCGCCCACTGAAGCAAAGGGGCATTAGAGAATTATAAATCGAATTTCAACTTTATCAATTATTTAGCCATTTGATCTGATTCAGGTGGCTATTAACACTTTTTGGCATTGGTATTGGACTTAGCGGTCCTTTTTGCCAAATCCTGGCAGCCACTTTGAAGTTACCGCCACGAACTAACCGAAACAAATAATTACTGCCCTAAGTGGGAATGAACCCACACCGTTCTGAACAGCGCTCTGGGTCCTACGCCCTAACACCTTATGGTAACAAGTTTTTATTATTTTACAATTAATTGTTTTAACATAAAACATAAAGATTTACGATTATTTTTAATTTATTAATTTTTTATATTATAAAATCTAGCAAACACAAAGGCAATAGTACTTAGGACTTCAAGTATCTATTCACATAATTCATATATAATTAAAAAAAAAAATAACAGTAATAAAAACAAGTAAAGTAATATATTTTCATAAAAATAAAAATAAATATATTGAGATATTAAGTAATAACGAAATAATTTAATAACCAAGATAAAATAAACAAATTAAAGTTAAGTAAAATTATTTTTATATTATTGAAGATCAATAAAAAAGACTATAAAAAAAGTTAGAACTAAGGCCATCTTTTTATAATTTTTTTTAATTTATTTAATACCAGATCGGCCTGGTGGGCCTAACATGGTTAATGTAAGAGGTACATTTCTTCTTTTTAAATAATTGATTATGGAGGTATAGTCTCATACAAAAGACACCCCTAACTATATACAATGTAAATATGGGACAGTGGTCCCGAAACGTTGTACAATATCATGAATAAATAATAAATAGATAAATAAATTGAAATTCTTTATAAAAGATAAACGTAAGGTTCATAACAAAAACAATGACATTTATTGATTTAACAAAATAAATAATTGACTTCTAATAGGAAAAAAAGAAAGCGAATTTAACAAAAAGAAGAAGAAAAGCAGTTATTATACAATAAAATTTTAGAGTGACAATAATAGAACTGATAAATAAAGAATTTATAGCAGGATGTCCTTTGGTAGTCTGGGTTTCATTCAGTCTTCGGGTTGTGGTTGGGTTTTTCAAACAGTTTTTTAAATATATAAATGAGATAATAAGAACGAAAACTTATTAAAGTTTTATTCTATATCTGCACATATTTGAGGTTTTTCTAACGTTTCAGACTATTCTATTGGCCATTTTAAATATTTCCAACTTTACCCTAGTCAACATATTAAAATTAATTTTCAAACATTCAAGTACTTGATGTATTTGGGGTAATTTATTTTAAATTCTGCTTAGTTCCAGCTGTTTATATACTGAGATAAGTTTTCTGGAGGCTTTTGTATCTTTTCGGTTCTATAAATAAAAAAGGAAAAACTAGGTGATGTCACTTTTTTCGTTTTTAATCATATCTCAATTGTTTCAAGTTTTTCAAAAATGTTTATATAAGTAAGATTAGTTTTATAGTTGAATAATTGAACAACTTTCTAATTATTAATTGATAAAAGTTAATGTTAAAGTAGGCAGAGTTTATGGATTATTTCTAATATCTCCCAACGTCCTCAAATTTACAGCAGATTGTTTAAATTTTATTAATTACTATAGGCTTACTCATATTTTATTTGTGGTATTTTTGATTTCTTTAGACAAAAGAGTTGAAGGCCTAACAGACAATAATCCAACTGGCGCACTCTGGGGCCAAGAACAAAGATTGTTCAAATCCTCATTTCTGGTACATTGTTATTTTGAAATCTTAATCATATTAAAAAAAAACTTTGATCAAAGATCGAACACGGAGATGTGAATAAATGGAACTTTAATTGTTTAAATTTATCACAAAATCCATATTAGATAGTTTGTGGGAAAAATTTTTCCTATTAATGTTTTTATTTCTTGAATAATTTTCCATCAATGTTCCGGGGCTTTATTCATAGTTGAACACTTCATTTTTTAATAAAATATTTCATAATTTACATGTACTATTTAAGTATTTTATTTTTACTATTACACTAGCTGGACTCTTACTCATGTGAAAATAGTGTGACGGAGAACATATAATACTTATGTAGATTTCAGTAAATAGAAGTACTTAGATAGAATATAAGAAATATTTTTCTGCATAATGATGAAAATATACAACAGAAAAAGTGAAATTATACTTTTAGTTCAATCTTCACAACTAAATATTCTCCAAAATGTTTTTTTTAAAGAATCATTTAAAGTAGATTACCTTAATTACAAATTAAATAAGTTATTAAGCTTACCTTATTAGTAAAAATATTTTTTTTTTTACTGTTTTTTTAAATGAAGGAATTGTTGGAAGTAAATTTTTGGAGTGAGAAAGTAAGGAAAATTATTAACAGAGCTTAAGGCACTTTTAGTTTAAGAGAAATGAAACTAATTTCTACCAAAAGAGGAAGTGTTTGACCATCATTTAATTAGACCGGCGTTACTTACACTAAAGCTTGAAGCAATGTTCCGGATATTAACTAATAAATCATTTACTTAATTAAATAAAAGGATTTATTATACTTTAGTTATGGCATAGTTGAGACTAAAATCTTACCTAACAAATACAGATGCTGCCTAGCACAAGTTATGATGAAATAGTGCACAAAGCTACATTTTGTGCTCGAAAATTGTTTTAATTTTACAAGTTTAACTTTATTCCACATATTGTTGAATATGTTTGTCCGGCATTCGACAGAAGAATGATATAGGGTCCATTTATCAATAAAAAAATATTTATATCTAAGTCTAAATATTTTTTACTCGCTCATTTCGAAATAATTAAAGTTTATTTAACCATAAGCATCAAAGACATACGGAACAGCCAAAAAAAAAATTATATTAAAAAACTATAAATCTTTTTGGTAAAAACTCTAAGGACGCCCCTTAGTGTGTCATAACAAAAAAATTCATCATTTCATTAAATATAAAACTTTAATATTCTAGAAATTATGAATGTTCAGCTAGGAATTCATATTGCGGTGCCGACATTACTTGTGATTTCGCTGAAAAGTCAACATTTTAGTAAAATAAATATTCCAAAAAAAAAGTAATATTAGAAAGAAAGATAAAGTGTTTATAAAAAAAAAAAATATTGTATAGTACTCTATAAAAAGACCCCGATGTATGTTTATATATGATCCCTATGCTTATGTGAGATATGGAACTATTTAATATGAGAATTAATGTGTGATATTAACAAATATATAATTGTTAAATGTGAGCCGGGAACTAACTTCTTTGGTTTATTAAATTCATAAACTATATTATTGCGATAATATGATATAATTATTATACAAATATTTTGTGATTTTCTTTTTCCCAAATATATCTTTATTTTAAAATTATTTACACTACACCATGTTTCGGAGCCCTCCTCTGTCTTCAGAGTATTTTTCTACAGTCCTGGTGCATTGTTTCCATTAACTTCTCTCTTATCCCTTTTCTTACCTTACCTTCATGGTATTCACTGTTATCCATATTATATATATTATCTTTTTATACACTAAGATTCTACTCCGAAATAGTTCAGTTTATATTATATAAATATTTAATGACCTTCTTTTTTCTCCTTTCCAAATATTTCTTAATTTTAAAATTATTTACACTACAACGACATTTAGAAAAGTGCCATGAGAGAAGTTAATGAAAACAATGCAGCAGGACTGTAGAAAAATACTCTGAAGACAGAGGAGGGCTCCGAAACATGGTGTAGTGTAAATAAATTTAAAATAAAGAAGTATTTGGAAAGGTTAGGGAGTTATTTAGATAACAATATGTATCTAACAAGAACTTTGACCTATCTCAACTTGTGCTGGTATTGTGAAAAAACTTAACAAATATAATTATTAATAAGAGAAATATTGTAATAAATGACATGGCTGTTATAAGAAACTTCTTGAAACTTTATTTTATTTTTTTTAAAGAGAAATAAAAAATACATCCGGTTATATAAAAATATACCTTATACATGTAAGCAAAAAAAAAATATATATAAAAAGAACTTATGAATCCTGAAAAAATAAAATAAATTTATACAAATATGCAAAAAAAAAATGAATTATATATAAAATGAATGTCTATTTAAAAGCCACTTTTCAAGATTAAAACATTTTTTTAAAGATAAATATCCTTATTATTAACTTTTCCACCAAAGTACAAAGGCTGTTGACCCTGATGTAAGTATTCTGAGGTCCACAACCGGTAATTTATTTTCCGTAGAAAATAATACGAGAAGCAAAAAAATATGAGACAGGTAACGGACGTCCGTCTTACACTGCAAGGCCACTGAAACCAATATTAATATACGAGGGACAACAAAGGCGGGCGTAAACAATCTAAGTCCACCCGACTTGCCAATGAGGATGTTTCTCTGGCTTACTTTAACAATAAAAATAGTTTTCGATCTTCTATTAAGCTTACAATGCGAAAAATAAAAATAAGATTTATTTTAAAAGTAATCTAATTAATTTAAAATAAAAGTAATAAAACATAACGAATTTGGTGGCCTTAATAGAAAAAAAAAGAAATTCACTAAATATTTATGAGATATGAATTGAACCTTCTCGGAATAGAATAGTGGTATATAATAAATAATTATTGTTTTATTATTATATCAATACTCAAGAACATGAAGAGTTTTATCGTGAAGAATATTTTTTAATGATTTAACTGTTAAGACTTAACACAACCTGTTGTGTAAGAGGAATTATAATTCAAATTATAAGCATATACCAATAATAAATGTCTCTAGCATGCTTCTATATTCTGTGTTAGATAAGCTGCAGTATTTTGTGTTTGTAAAATCCTTTCTAATCCTATTAAAATAAATTTAAATATATTGGCTATTGTCTTGATTGGAATTAGCTTCCTGGTAGATTAAAGCCTGCTAAGTTAATCTGGAAATCTCTTAAGATGCTTTCCTGGTCCTCTTTGGGTCAATGACTTTTTATCGGTATAGTGAATTACCGTTGTATTAAATTAGTTAGATTGTAAATCAATAAATAATATTCGCCAGGAAAAAATTATTTTCCATTTCCATGCTCCATTATATCGTTCTCTATTAAATTGTATTAACAGTTAACGATCGGAGCAAACACACATAATCTTCAGAACTTACATGATAAAAACGTATTGACTTACTAAACGTTATTATTGAAATTTTTTATTATTACAATTAGGATCAAAAAGTTACATATTTAGTTTAAATTTAATGTAAAACAGTAAATAAAATAATTGTCTTTTCTTAATGTTTAAAGTCCAGATTTTGTACTAACAAATTATTAAATACTTAAAAATACAGTAAATTTTGACTTTTTTGATTAGTAAGATAGTACATAATTACTAAGGTTAGTACCGAAACTAGAACCAATATTGAACTATTTCAATATAATTAATTTATACTACACAAAATATATTATAAAATTATCATCAATTCCGAAACATATTAATATTAACCGAATTTGTTGTACGTCTGTAAATTAAAGTCAACCCCTTCCAGGCCGAATTCAAACCGCTGCCGCAGCAGATACTTTGAATATACCGAGAATACTATGTTGATGCCTTAAGAAGCTCGGCAAAAACGGCATAGAATTCTTGGTTTAATTTAATGATTTATTTACTTATTTAAAATATTATTAAATAATAATACCAATAATTAATAATATGAAAGCGAACTGTGGGTAATAAAAATAATTTTTATACCACAAACAAACACTGTAACATATTTAGGACTTACCTATGACAGAAGGTTGACATGGGGCCCACACGTCAAGACAGAACGTAAAACGCTAAATTTCCGACTGAGATTCTTTACTACACAGATGTTCTAAATTATCACTAAAACAGAAACTTAACTATAGAACTACTTACTAAAATCCATATGGACTTACGCCTGCCAAATTTATAAACCTGCTAAAAGACACAGATTCAGAAAATACAAATTTTTCAATCACAAGTTTTAAGACTGGTAACGAACTCACCACACTACGTTTCAAACGAGACCATTCACACCGACCTATGCATTCTTTCTCTAATGGACCACATTCATATGTCTTACCAACGGTTTCACAACACGCTACATGGGCATTTCATTATATTTATATGACAGATGGCAACACATTACATTCCTGACGTAGGATAAAGAGGAGTTGGATCCTCCTAGAGTAATACAATTATTTACTTAACATCAGGACGATGCACCACTGGGTGGGTTCTATCTCCCTCATGCAAACTCATGCCATTCTGGTTGTTAAGTACATTTACAGGTGCAAATACAAAAATGTAAAGATAAAAAAAATATTATTAAAACAAAACCGATATTTAGGAATTACCGTTGTTTACTACTAGTTTTTTAATACTTGTTTACTGGTCTTTTTCATTTATTACCTTATTTGCACTTTGTGCTTTTGTTTTATATTTAATTTGTAGTAAATTCAGCTCCAATTATCTTTAATAATGAATTAATAATATAATATATTAATATTTATTAACAGTATAATATATATTAATTGTTGTAACAATTAATTATTATTACGTTAAATTAATATATCTAAATTATTAAATAATTAAAGTTGATTAAATCAAACTTAAATAATTAAATTAAATTGTATAATAAATTAATTAAAATATTGACATGGATTTTGTGGCTTACATAGATTACCTTTTTTTTATTTACCTCCTGTATAAAAGAGATATACATGGCCTGAAAGACTTTAATGTTATGCGGTAGTGTATTGTAAGCTAATGAGGTACTAAGTAAGTGGAAATATTGTCTTGAGTTTGAAGAGAAACCCCTGATACTAAGCTATGTCAAAACCTCAAGAAACATATAGAAAAACGCCTGTTGTATATAATTTCTGCACAAGTCCCAGGGGTACAATGTCCGTTTCAAAGGGTTGTTGATGTATAGTTAAGTGATGTGTTCTAAATCGAAATTGATTGTCTGGTACTCTGTGTCTGTTTATTAGCATAATCAACAAGGCTTTTGTATGATAGTTTTACGATGATTTTTAAACATTTTACTTTATTTTAAAAATGATTTTTCACACCAAATGTCTAGGTTCTTTTGTATTGAACGTGAAGTACTTCTTGTGATGATAACGAATATCAATTTCGTAAAATCTCAAAACCGAATCTTAAAACTATTTTGACATTAAAAATCACGAGGAGTCAGGAGGAGCCATTTTGAACTAAAAGGCTACCAATTAAAGAAAACTGAACAGAGAATCATGTAAATACTGCTTTAAATAATAGTGTAACCGAAATTAATTAGGAACTCAGAGTCTCTTTCTTCATCCATATTCTTTATCTTTTTCAGAATGGAATCATTAACATTCAAAAGAAACTTTTCATATTTTCATTTGGAAACCACAGGTCAATTAAAACTGAATGAAATTAAACTCGTTAATTATCACTGTAGCCCATTATATTAAGACACGACTGTCGTTGTAGAAGATGGTTTTAGAAACTGCCTCAGAGCATCCAATTTGTGGGAGGAATTCCCTTTTAGGATCTCCATTTGTTTGAACTGGTCCTACCAGGGTCTAGGCATCCAAATGGTCCCTAGCAAAAGGCACTTTTGCGAGCCTATGGAATTTCATTTATATTTTTCCTTGTTGTTTTATTAAAAAATGTCAGCTTTTTCTTGTGAACTCTCATACTTTCGAGGATTCCTAAGAAGACCTTAATTCAGCAAAGCAAAGGCAATTTAAATTTATTTTTTAGTTTAAACCAGTATCAGTTTTTCACTTAATACTAAGTAGATTAATACTAATTATCTAATTAATACTAATTAGATAAAGCCGATTCTAGTTTAAAGGGTGTCTGCAAAGATTTAGCTTCAGTGATCTCAAATTGGACTGGATATTGGAGAAATAAGTTTTAAAAAATTATCACAATAACAATAGCAATAGAACAATTAATTATGAAATACAAAATAATTGAATGATAGGATACTTATGTGTGCTAAAACATAGTTGTTTTAATTATAAGTTAAACATAGTTATTTAAATATTTTAAATGTTCAGCTGTACCAAACTCCTAAATTTTTGGCAAAGTGGCTATTAATCCCATTTCTTTCACTGATCAATACAATTCCGGGTCTGTTGCTATTTTGACAGAAACTTTTAGAAAACGTTTCTACATAGCAGAATATTTTGGAAAATATCAGTCCAAGGTTTATCACAGTCCTGATATCACAAGACCGCCCATAGCTCAGTTGGTTGATTTTTTCATTTCTTAGGCGGCCACACGAATTGAAAAATGACTCCCCACCATAGTCAGAATATGTTGGTCACCTCTAGATAACCCTCCGTTTTTCAGAAATGTGCAGGAAGGTCATAAAAAAATAAATAAAAAAAGTTATCATGAATTTATCGGTCCTCTACAGTTTATATGATGGCATGATAATACAAATTATTTCAGTTTTAAAATAGAGAATACACTGGTCCATTGAATAGAAATAGTAGAATTAAAATAATAAATGGCTTTCTTTTGTTCCTAATTTTTACAAATATAATATTCTAACAAAACGCTTAGGAAGATATCCTGCTTATTCTTTGGAAGCAAAAAAATTATATATGGACTAAAATTATTTGTCAAGCGTGCCTCACATCAAATGCAAATAAGATCTTACTTATTGTAGGCATCTTTTCACAAACTAGCCTTCCTGGTTTTTCTATGAAAACGAAAATTTAAAAAAAACAACAACTTATATATCTTCACTTTGTAGATTTATTTACTTTTAAGTGATTCAACCATTAAATATTTTACGCATATGTTACTATAATTTATAGATTTAATATTTTCTAATTAAACATGAAAATCGCCTCTTGAGAATAACTCAATTAATAACTAAAAAAAATTATGATAATATGAACAAACATTGTTAATCTAATTATTGCTAAGGTGTTATTAAAACCAAAATTTAATATAAGGCAATTAGAAAAATATTGGTTCATACAACAATTTAATATAAAGTGGTTGTTAATGAGAATTTAGCTGCTCACTATGGCGCTACTGTCGCTGGAAGAAATTTCTCAAGCTCAGTACAGTTAAGGACTAGCTTGGTGTTAGATCTTCCATCAAATCGTAAGATAATTACTCTAGGAAATGTTAAGCTTCTTAATCTTTTATAATTTTTACATTTTTTTTCGTTATTAAATATACATTTTTAGGGAAGTTAAAAATAGAAAATCTTCTATCTTTCTTTCTTGTAGTTCAAAACTAACGTTAATAAATCAATATAATTCTTAATGTAATATGGAATTGATATGTACAAAATAATTTTAATTTCCTGCTGATTTGTTGTTTTTTTATCGCTTAAAAATGACAACATTTATCGAAAGTGTTATACAATTTTAAAGTAAATCTATTTTAATTCAAAGCGAAGGAAAAAAGAAAAAGTTAATTTCAATCCTAAAAATATTAACCAGTTATAATTATGCTGGGCGTTGTTTACTGAGGCAAAATAGAGAAATTAACTTTAAATAATATAAAAAAGAAATTATAAATAGTACTATTGTTATTTTTAAAATATTGATTTTTTTTCCTTTAGCGTAATAATTTCACAAGTGTGTAAGTACAAACTCAGAAGTGGCAGATTAATGTTTTTCAATAATACGTTGTCAATTATTACACAATCAAAGTCTTGATTTTATTTCAGAACATTTTTTAAAAAAGGACTGCGGTTTTATTGGGTTTAATAAAGCAATTAAATGAGACGATTTGTTTTCACAATATTCTACAACTTAAAAAATTAGTCTTTATATCTACTTCCAAATGATGTATGTATTCCTGACAAGGTATCATATGAAGATCACATAAAATAATATATATATAATGCAGTAGGGAATAATTTATAATTTTTTTTTAAATATTCTGACAATTAATTTTTTGTTTGTCGTATCGTTTATAACATGTATTATATCGTATTAATGTACACAAGCCTACAAGTGGGTGATTAATTTTTTCAATCGCATGTTTGTGAAAAACATATTAGAATATTAATTTTTTAAATTTTTGAGGTGAAGAAAACTTCCAATTAGAATATAAACTCTTCAATATTTTGTGTTTGTACTACGTTTCGGGATATTATCCCATATCCATGCACTATTCTATCCTTATATTAGTAATTTTTTTAATTTCCATTTTGAAATCTTGTCATCAATAAACATATAGTTTAAAATTGTTTTATAACTACATTATTTAAATTAATGTCTTTCGATTAAGATTGAAGAATGACAAATATGAAAAAATGACAAATATGAGGATATATTAGTGAATGAATATGGGATTATATCCCGACACGTTGTACAAGCACAAAATATAGAATAGTTTATATTCTAATAGGAAGTTTTCTTTCACCTCAATAACTTTAAAAGTTAATATAATCAACTTCCTAAAAGAATATCCATCATTAAAATATTTATTATGAATTATATTTGTATTTTTAATCCAAGAAACAAAAACAAATACAATTTTTTTTTGGTTTAGTAATAAAAATAAATGGCAGGATTTATTTTTCAGTGTAATGTCATCATTTCTAGTTTTGAACGGCTTATACATCTTTATCTTTTAAACATATATTTTTCAAGATATCTTTAAAGAGAGTTGTTATTTCCAGAGCTAGAAACAAATGAGTGTTGAGCCTTGACACGATAAGGTGAGCTATAGATTTAACTGTTGTTCTCGCTTCCTTTAGAGCTTTTAAAATTTTATACCTTTTTTACGATGAAGCGCGAACTTCTACTCTTCAACACCATGTTTTCTCAGTTTTCTTTCGAGAATTTAGTTTCATTCTTCTACCAATCGTTAAAAAAAATGTTGTTACTCAATCACTCTCCAGAGCATTGGGCAGCAATGAGGAACATATAAAGAAAACCATTCAATTCATAAAAAAAACATTCATTCAGATTATTTACACTCTTTGAACCTAGTTTGTATATTATTAATTACCATAAATAATTTGTATTAAAAATTATGCTATTATTATAAATTATTATTTAATATCTAATTTAGAAATTAATAACTAACTTCATTTTTAACAAATAGATAATTATTTTGGTTACAAAACAAGTATTTTATAAATACATCTTATAAAAGAGTTTAGCTTTTATTATTTTTTTTATCTGTATATAATAATATCTACTTCATTGCTTTTAAATCTCCTATCAACGCTTCAATCATTTACTTTCAAAACATATTTAATATAAAGAAGAAAATACCATCTATGCGTAAAAAAAATATAAATAGGGACGGTAAATAAGAGAAGTTTAAAATGCAAATTAATGGGATCACTATCAGCAGCAATAATCATATCTCATCATATCTGTAATGCAACATCTCCAAAACGTTACAAAATGTAATGTTTTTTTCATCCCGCTGACATGTGACTGTTATCATTGAATAATGACCTTTTCATTGTATCCCAATCACTCCAATCCTACATCACCACCCTTTGAAGAATCGTGTCATAACTGGAGGATTAAAATAAATTCCGATAAATCCCATCAAATAACCTTTAACCTTAGTCGTAAACCTACGACCTCCTGCCCTACAGTATCCTTTAATTATACTACACTCAATCCTGTCGAAATGATTGACAAATCCTGTTGAAATGAAAATGACTAACTTGGAATAATCATATAAGACAAAAGACAGGGATTCATTCGCCAATTCGTAAATATTACAATATTTACGGGACAAACGCTCTAAACCTCCAATCAATTACAAAATAGTCATTAATATGATCATACGTAAAATCCTTAATGATTCTTACCTTGTCATTCAGGACCTCCATATTCCATAAGTTGGTGATTAGGCCAGAATCAGATTCCAATCCTTCCATGATGAACTTCCCGATCATCCAAAACGACTTGTTTGTAAGCTGGCTTCTCCTTCTTCTTTCCTAATAACCCTCGAGATCTTCTACTTTATAAATATAATTGGGGTTCTATTAATAGGTAGATTCTCCACAAGACTCTATTTTATAACTCTCGTTACATTTAATTGTTATATACATTTTAAAACAGTTGTAAAAAGCAATAAATAAAAACAGACGCCATCACCTTCTCATACAAGAAAAC
>NW_027105368.1:807454-847788 GCF_000696795.3 Halyomorpha halys | reverse complement strand
AAAGGTAGTAAAAGGTAAGACACAACACGAATTACTTTTTCTTTCTACACAGTAATGCACTACTAACTCACTTTTTATTTCTGTTTTAGAGGGTTCGGAAAAAAAAAAATAAATAAATAAATTATAAAAAATAAAATGAAGGTTTTTTACATCATCGAAGAGTCAATAGGAGATCTTAAATACAATAAAGAAATTATAAGGAACAAAATTTATAATCAATATTCAAATTTAACAATTAATAAATAATAATTAAGAGGAGTTAAATAATATATTATTAGGAGATGTTAAATACAATTAAGAAATTATAAGGAACAAAATTTCCAATCAATATTCAAATTTAACTAACAATAAATAATAATTAACGATTGTGCCTGGCTCTACAAAAAATAATGAAATTGATTGCCCGAGATAATGATTTTTAATTTAATATTTAAAGATCATTATCTCGGGAAATCATGATAGAACCCTCCAACGGTCACTAAATAGTCCTAGATATAGTTTTTCTTTATTTCACATGGAGAAAAATATATATACAGTGATTGTTTAACAAAAGTATTTTTTATCATATTCCAAAAAAAATCTATGACTATACCTTGATTTATAATGATTTTATTGACAGGAATTCTATTGTTTAACCAAAATCAGTTGTAGGCATTAAAATATATATCTTCCTTTGACTTAAGATATATTTTTCACAAACAATTATCTTTTTTATTGTTCATTTTTTATTCTATGTTCATTTTATTTAAAATAAAAATCTTTCGTTATTTTAAAAGAAACGAAGTTGTTGTATTCCATTATTTAAAGCTTAAATGAAGGAATTTAATATTTTGTAAGAAAACGTTTAAATTTTATTTTATAATTTAAAATATAGTAAAGGACTTTAAAATTTTATAAGTAATTGCATCATTGAAATTCTACAGATTTATAATATTTGTCTGAAACTTTATTGAAAACACATTGACAAATAAATTAATCATAAATTTGGATTTTAATAAAAATATATCCTTGTTTTCGAATGACAAAAAAAAAAGGAGAAAAAATACGCAATCTATATATATATAAATATTTATTTCTTTATATACTTTGTGATTGTAGCATTTGTATTTTACATGATAATCAGTTATTCACTAAGAATTCGGTTTAATGTTTTCGAGAAAAAAAAAAAATATCATCACATTTCATTTAAATTTAAATATTTTTCACCATCAAATCTAACTATGAAAATAAATTTTGTTAAGTAGTAGTTAATTATAACACAGATGAATTTTCAGTGTAAGAAAAAGAAAATTTGAAGCCAATTTTGAATATAAAATTATTAAGTTAAAACATTAGTTTTATAAATATGGCTCATGTTCAAAACTAATTTAATAACTTAACTCCTTAAACTATTATAGAAAAAGGTAAAAATTTCTGTTCAGAAGTATCATTCAATATAAATGAAATATAATAGATACGATTGGTTTCATCAGAGAAAAATCAAGCAACGATACATTATTGTTTTTTTCTTAAACCATGTTCTCTAAGAAATTCAAAATGGATAAAGTAACATATAAATAATCATGGCTATTCAAACTTTTTAAAATTTATAAAATCTAATATTTTTTTTTGCATAATGTTCTTGATATGATTATTACAAATTATAATCTGTGATATTTATTTGCTTTCGTGAATTTGTTTTTATTTTAAATTGTTAAGGTGAATAAAACTTCCAATTAGAATAGAAACCGTTCAATATTTTGTTCTTGTACTACGTTTCGGGATATTATCTCATATTTTTGTACTATTGCGTCCTCATATTTGTTATATTTTATCAATTTGCATGTTGAAATCTATACACATATAGTCTAAAAAATTGTATGACCATATTATTTGAACTTATGTGACTTTATATTATATATTAATTTGAAATTAAATTATATTTAAATAATAAATGAAAGAAAAAAATAAAACTTAAGAAGATAGGACCATTATAACTTAAATTTAGGCGAACAAAAACAGAATTTTTTTTTAAAAACAATTTTCTCGTTGTTTCTTGAAAAAAAGAAGGGCTTATATATAACCTATTAATATGTCACCAGAGCCTCGAGGTTGTTTTCATAAGGATGTTCTAAAGGCCTCATACAAAGAGTTCTTTAGTTTTAAGCTGGATAACAAAGGACTTGGGGAGGACCTTTTCTTGAGGCTGAAGAGCTTGGGGGTGTAACCTTACGAGGGTCTTGGGTAAGTTGATTCTTCCAGGACCTTTTGTATGTAAAGTACGAAATACTTTAATCTAATCTTGAAAAAAGGATGTGATGTAAAGTTAACCTGACTTTTAACCCGGCTCTCAGAACGTAAATAATGAAGTGAGAATGTTTGGTCTCACAGACCTGTCAGGTATTAGAGACCGTTTAATGACAAAATTATTTTCATTAAATAAAATATTTATAGAAATGATAGTTGTAATATAATTTAAACTAAATTAAAAAAAATGGCATTGCAAAATAAAATAAGAAATAATAAAAATAGGATTACAACAAAATGAGCAATACACGATTGCTAGATTTTTATTAAACTAATTAAATTAAATGTGTTTGTTTTCGCTAATAAATAATAATACTTATAAATAACAATATTATACCTTATTGTATAATATTTTGTGGAGTTAAGTGAATTTTGAGTGCAAGCCAGATTTGATAAAAAAGTGGCTCAAACCCCTGATTGGTATTTTTTTAAGGATAAAATACTTTCATTCTCTTTCGTATTTCCCAGTTTGTCAGATGGCTCTTGTAAATGCAAAAAAAAAAATGTGTATTACTTTATCCACTGTTTAAATTAACACCAGTCTGTAAAAAAAATAAGAATAAGGAATAAAACCCAAAACAACAACTTATTAAGCAAACAAATTGATGTTTTGAATTCATAACCGTTTAATGAAAGAATATTATCCATCTGTAGTCAGTCAAATAGGTCTCATAAATTAAAAAGAAAATGGAATAATCATGTTTATTTATATGCAAATCCATTGTGGGATTTATTTTTTTTAAAAATAAGTATAAGAGAAAAATATAAAGTAATAACTAAAAAAATAAATTGAATATGTTTCTTTTTGCTTAGAGATCATACTTCTAAATAATTTTTTTCCTACAACCTTTAAAAAAGTTAAGTTGTTTAAAGCATTCTGAGACTAAGCCTTCTTTGTTAAATAAGGTGGTGTGGCTCACTTCATAATTTTTAATGGACTTCAAATTTTTATTACTAAACCAGTTATTTTCTTTTACTGAAACTTCTGCGTATAATGTAATAATTCATTATACTATCTCCAATATGTTTTACATAATTACGTTTGATTCTGAAAAATCTTAAAATTCGATTAAAATGTGTTGATATTAAATTTTTTGTTCATACAATTATTAAAACGAATTCTTGTTGAAATTTTTGGTTTATGTCTGTAAAGTGAAACTCCAATGCCACAATAAAAAAAAATTAACTTATAATTACATTTTTTAAAATAAAAAAAAGGATAGAACGATACTGTATATGGATTCATTTTTTTTTATTATTTAATAATAAGATTTATTAATTAATAAACTAAACTATATTAAAGTGTACCATTCATTAATTGTCCAATCATTAAAAAAAATTATAATAAATATTGAAGGAGTATATGATCTGTAGGATTTCCATAATACAAAATATAAAATTTAAAAGGTAAAAAATTTGAAATTCACTCATTTAAAATTAAATTAATGAAATATTTTAAAATAAATTAACAACTACGTTTTTATTGATATTTTGTAATTCTATATTTTTGAGATAATATTGCAAGGCAAGTGTAAGTCATCTCTTTCAAATAAATCAGGGTAAAAACCCAGTTAAAGAAGTTAAACAGTTAAAGGTTAAAGAAGTCAAAATTGGACGGATTCTGACAAGTAAAAGCGGAAACTGTTGAGCGGTTATGATAAATGTTAAGGCGTTTAGTTAAGCGGGAAAAACTATTAAAATTTGTAGAGTAGCTCTAAGAAAGATCCACTATTTGTGAACATTTTATGTACCCAGTCAAGCTTAAAGAAAACTGTTTTAAATCACATATCCTTTAATGTTTTGTATTCCTTACTAACGATAGCTTTTAGGCCTAAGAGTGGGGTTGTGTTTTTTTTTGTTACCTGCCATTGAACTCACACTTGCCCTAGAGCCTTAATTTTCATATTTTCATTCCACAGGATCTATATTTAAAAGAATTAATCATGCAAAAGAATTATCGAAATATCTATTATAATTTTTTTTATTGTAATAATAACAAAAATCTGATTATTTAGTGAAAAATAAAAAAAATATTTTATTCATAATTATCATAAAATAAAATTTTGTTTTAAATAAATTTTATATATGCAATTAAAAATCGTCGTTTTCACATTTTTTTCTAATAAAAATTCATCTTACTTTCTTGTAAGTTGTCCTATTGTAAAATATTTACCTAAACTGTCCTATAATTTAGACTATAGACTGAGGCTGTGTTCAGGGCCAAATTAATATTCAATTTTTGAAGTTCGTCAATTTATTATTCATCAGTTTCATGGTGGAACAATTTTTAATTGTTTCCTCGTTGGAAGTAACTGGTGAGGTTAATGAAATTTCTTAACAGCCACTGATTTCTATTGGCAATTTTCTGCTTCGACCACCTTCGACATCGTGTAATTGCAAATTATATTTTTAATTAATTTTTTACTTAAGTTGATTACAAATTTTATTTGGATTTAAACATTTTTTTATCTATTATTTTCTTAAATAAAAGATACTAACAAGTCACAATATTACAATATTATATCTAAGAAGGCTATTAAGTGAGTGCTAACACTGTGGTCTACTACTAATTTCAACGACCCGGGTTCGAATCCAGCTGGGCAGAAAGTTGTTTTCTATTACACTGTAGCTGTGAGTCAACCCTTTGGGTTCTGGATCCCTCCTGGGGTACACCCAGACTCATAAATTGGGTACCCTAAATTGAGTAAAAATCTGGCTGTCGAGCTTAATTTTGACCAAATTACCTCATTGCAGAACCGTTGGTCCAATAACAGTACTTCCTAACAAAATACTGAACCCCTGACCTTTTATGGGTTGTAGCTGCAGATTTTATTTATTTTTTAACAAGACTATTAACTTATAAATATATTTGTAACCTATTTTTTAAGAGTAGCAGTTTCACTACATTTATTTTTAAAGCTTTCGAATATAGTCAACATAAAGTTTCAAAGTTGTTTGTTTTTATTAATTTAAATTTGATATAGTTCAGATGGCATTTGCAAAGTTATAACCAATACATACGAAGTGTTAATAAAGAGATCATACTGACAACTATTTATATCAATTTCGTCTTTACCATACGGAACTAATTTTCAATCGTTAATGGGAGAAGAATAACATTATTTTACTTAGTAACTATGTATATAGATTATGCTTATGTTATAAAATTATTTATCAAAGTAAATTAGATAGTGAACGCTATGCTGTGAAATGTTCTTATTTACATATTTATGTTGAAATAATTTGTAATTAGTCAAATATTTTAAATTATTAGATGGAATATGGTCCGAATGCGGTTCTGTAATAATTTCAAACTATTACTTTTTATGGATGGGTTGGTGTAAATCTTTTAACTATAGTTCGCTTTTATCTATCTATTTATTTTTTTCACATTATAATTACGACATTTAAAAAAATAAATTGCGTACACGGCGAAAGCAAACGTTCTTAGTAGGATTGAACTAACCAATTTTAAGATCCATCTCTTTCAGTTTTAGTTTGTTTTATATTTATCAAATATTTAACATGTCACATAAGAAATTATCCATGACTCAAGTATAAATAACAGGCTGGTATTATAAGCACTACTATTGAATCGAATTAAAAAAAAAAGCTGGATCAGTGCGTGCATCACGTAGCTTTGGCCATCACCCTACTTACGACCATAAATTTTGAGTAGATTGGTGATCTAGTTTTCACTGTAAGTAAGGCGAGAGAGGGAGAATATTTTGAACAAAATATTTTTATTTTACTGATTAACATATATGTGGTTCTTGAGAGATGAAATTAATTCATACCTGCCGAGAATACAACATACGATTGCAATCAAATGATGCCAGGAAGTCTCGGTTTTGTCCGATTCAAATCTACTTACCTTTTTTAGTTATTCATCATTTTTTAAATATTTTGGATATATTAATTATTTAGTATTTAAACTAATAATAAATGGTTAATTATTTCGTATAAAAAAAATTAATGGTTCTTTAGAGAAAGATTTTTTTAAAATTCGTTATTTAATACCCTTATAGACTATTACAATGAGGATAAGACCTAGCTGATATTAAAGAAAATTTAATTATACATTGACCTGACGAGTTTAGTTAAAATCGTTAAATTAGTTTTTGAGAAAATAAAAAATATATAAAAAATCAACTTTATTTTGTAGCACTTTGGATAAATCGATAAAGCCTTAAATTTGCTATTTCAGTTCTGTTTTTGACCTTTTATTTTTGAGCTAGGATTCTCACACACACTGATCATTTTGTGAAACTTGGTTATCTTTATCTGAACTCTCGGAGCCTTAAAACCTCAATTTCTGTCGAAAACTTGAATTCGAATTTTTAACCAACCCCAATACATTCTCGTACTGTTGTTGTTTGTTGCTTAAAGGCGTAAAACCCTCTGGTCATCAACGCCTATGGCATGGTAAAAGTATTTAAAAAATAAAATAAATAAATAAATAAAAAATAGAAAAAAAAATAGAAAAATAATAAAAAAAAAAATAAAAAACATAAAAATCGAAGTGGAGTTATAATTTATAAAGAAGGCGATGTGCTTTTAAAAATTCAAATACTCGTATAATTTTAGCTTCCTCATCTGCCAGAGTTTCGGATAAATTTGGGGTCAGTCCTATCCTGTTTATTGTTGGTAAATAGTGAGTACAGTCTTCGAAAATATGTCTAATCGTAAGAATGGACTGACTATATTTGCACGTTGGAGGTGGCAGTTTTCTGATCAGGTGAGATCCTGATCCTCTCTCACATTCTCGTACTTTTTTTTTTTAAAATATTTAATTATTGCTATTTACAACTGTACATAATAATACATTTAGTAAATCTGATCTAAGTTAAATTGGAGTGTTACAGGCGGGTAGAGAAACTACCCATTGGTAGCACTCTAATGATATTTTACATTAGCTGGTCTCGTGGCCATCTTCTTTTCAGGCGCCTCGGAGGATTGCCAAGAATGGAAGAGGATGCAAGATTAGAAACTAAGGGGTTTGAGTGGTTAGAGAGTTTATAATGGAAGTAGTGATATCTGGTTCGGGCTAGATCGGTTACACAGGGAACATTAAGGTCTTTATGTATGATTTTATTTGTGACAAAGTAAGGAGCATTGAGGATTTTACGAAGGATTTTGGATTGTAAGGATTGAATACGAGAGGAATTCGAAGGTTTAGTGGAGCCCCAACATTCCCTTACTAAATATTTTATAAATACTGAAGTGAAACTAAAAATAGAAAATTAATTACCACGTTCTCTAGTAGAAATAAAGAAATGAATTACATGAAGAAGGAGAGGAGACAAATAATATTCCTTTAGTCTTCGCCGACGTGTAATTGCCCAGCTAGCCTGAGAAGCTTAGCCTAGGATAGCGAATGGCCGTTGGGTAGTGGTCCCAATTTATTGTGGATGAGGGTGTCACTTCTGTCCCCATCTAACTTACGGTCTTGGGATTCCTTCCCTTATTTCCCCTGGCTCTGGCATTCAAACTAAAGATACAACTCAAATATTTTAGGTGGAATTGAACTATCTTTTCGTCAATATGGAAATGAAACCGTTATATATTGTACATTCAATTTCACTTTGTTTTTTTATGGAAAAAATATTCATGATGATTTCCACCGTCCGGTGATATTTATTTATTATATTGGTTGGCTTATTCTAATCGATCTAGTAATGATGCATGAAAAACATATCTTTCCCAAAGAATTAGTTAAGAGTAATAATTCAAATTTTCCTACTTTTCCGCTTATCAAAAACAAAATTGAATAAGGACCAAAAACCGAAACAAGTTACTAAGCAAACAAATAGTGGCTTTGATTTCATAACCGTTTAATGAAAGAATAATATGTTTCTGTAGTAAGCTAAATGGATCTCATAAATTACAAAAAATTGAATTGTGCAATTTATTTATATATTAATACATTATGAGCTTGTATAAAAACAAAATAAGTATACGGGAAAAAAATCAAAACAATAAGGAATAATGTTAGAATTTTAACTAAAAAAAAATTTAAAGTGTTTCTTTTTGTCCAGAGAAGATCGTATTTCTAAATATTTTTTTCTATATCATTTCAAGGAGTTAAGTTATTTCATGAATTTTGGGCTTAAGCCATCTTTGTTAAATTGGGCGATGTGGTTCTGACTTCATAATTTTTAATGGACTTCTAATATTTACTGTCAATTTTTTCTCTGAAACTTCTTCTATGTAATAATTAATTACTATCACCTTAACTGGATGCTTTTACATAATTAGTTTTGATGTTGAAAAATCTTTTAATGGGAATCAAATATGACGACACTTGTAATTTTTTTTCACACAAACATTGAACCGAATTTTCGGTGAATTAGTTGATTAATTTTTATCAAGTGAAAATACGCGAATGCCACAATAAAAAAAAAAATAGACTTTTAATTACAAGTTATTTCAAGTGAAGTGAAACTTATAGAAATAAAATGATGCATTAAAATTTATTTTAAAGTAAAGACTATAAGATTTTTACTTATTTTATTTTCTTATTTAAGAAGATTTTAATTAGTAAAGTTTTCATCATTTACAAGGTGAAATACAGAACATTTCTCTCACTTACAGTATTAAAATGTTGTTATTGATATGTTCAAAAACTCGTTATTATTTCATTTCTAGCGCTATCTTTTCCACTTGTCGACTCTCCATCTCGGTGTAGCGTCTAGATACGATTTTTAATTATAGCTTATCACAAAGGGGATGAAATGTTGGACATTTCACTCACTTACAATATTAAAATTTTCAAATTAAAAAAAAACTAATTAGAGAATTAAATACCAAAACTTATGAGCTATAAGATTCTAAAAAACTAATTCCGATTGTTCTTGGATAACACTTTTATGTCCTGTGACACCAACTTGTCATGTGCATACCAGTTAGTTGCTGGTGATAACACGTTGGTGTCATGTTCAAGAATTACTCTAACAGCCGGTGGCAGCAGGTTGGTGTCATTCTTTGCTACATAATTTATTTTCTTTGACATCTCTTGGACATAGGAGCCATGCTAAAGCTTGATTTTGGCATTTTTAATTCGAGTTTTTACCGGCCCTGGACACAGTTTATATATAAAAAAAAGTTACATAGTACTGTATTAAACTACTATAAATCAAAACCTGTCCAAAGTCTACAGATAAAACTTTAATTTGAAATTTTCACACTCATTTTCGTGACTAAAAAGATTGTATAACTATGAACAGCCACAATGCTAAAATAAATATATATTTTATAAAAAGTAATAATATATAATGATCGTTAAAAATTTCGAATTCAAGTTTTTAACGTAAATACATATTTTGAGATTCCCTGAATCCAAAAAACCTAGTATCGCTAAATGGTCTGTGTGTTTGCTAATAGCCTAGCTCAAAAGCGAAAACTCTTACCAAACTGAAATTAAACATTTAAGGCGCCTATATTTTTCGAATCTGATAAAACCTTTTGATAAATTGACTGATTAAAAGTCCTACTTTATGGAATCGTTTTTTTTCATTTTCTATATTTTCCTAAAAACGAATTTAACGTTTTTGATTAAACCTGCCATGCCAATGTCGAATTAAATGGCCTTTAATATCGATAAGCCTTATCTTTATTGAAATAATCTGACAGGGCTTGAATAGCCAATTTTTAAAAACATTTCCTCCTAAAGTACCTTTTATATTTGAAAGTAATAAAAAATATTAAGGAAGTTTGGGGATGAATTAAGAGGAAAAAAGAAAAATAGAATTCTAACCGGAAAACCTCAGAGCATCCGAACTTTCCCGATTGCATCATGGCTTCGTCATTTTGTTATTAAACTGTTGTATTAGCAGAGATCTTGGTGTTAGATAATTAAGTCATCATAACATCTATAGAGAACACTGATGAGATAGAACAAAGCTGGATTAAGGTTGTAATGCCTACTCATCATCGAGTACTATCCTTAAAGTGTTAGACTCCTTACAAAATATGGGACTTACAACAAATTGACCACATTTACTTTCCTAAAATCTACTCGGCTAGAAACCATCCAATGAATGAATTGATTCCAAATAAGCAGTATCTAAACCTGCAACAAACTACTTAACAAAGAAAATTAAAATCAGTATCTCAACATTACAGATCAGTTTAGACATAGAATTACCTACTTTGCAATATACTGTAACCCCACTATCTTATCCTTGAGGACTTACCTCCCCCCAAACTTTTTCTTTCCTTCTTAAGGATAGTTAAAATAAAACCCCGACATATCGGTTTTAAATATGAATTTCTTAGGCTGACAGACAAATTTGGTGACACCGACTTCATTTATATTGACGGCTCCAAGAACTCTGTTACGGTTGCCATGGTGAAATAAAAACACTGGCTAGATCTGTGTAGACAAGGGGTGTTACGGTTGTCATGGTGAAAAACAAAACACGAGCGATATGTTTTAGACGAGTGGGTTTTGTTTTTGTGAAGGCGACAGTTTCATTTTGGAACAGGTTACGATTGTTCAATGTGAAGTGTTAATAGTTTAAAGGCCCTCTGTCTTTATGGTTTGAACCGGAATATCACCATGTGAGAAATGTTGTCATATATGTTTTGTTTTTCAAAATTATGGTGTTTACTTCAATAGACGATCATTAACAATAGAAGTGGAGGACTACGTGGGCTTTGAACTAAATTTTATTTTTTTTAATTTTATATTCACTGTTATACTCTTTTGGATAATAATGTAAGTATAGTTATTAAGGTTAAGGTTAAGTCAACATATAAGTTTTAATTGTTTTGTTAATTGATAAGAATTCTTTTTTTTTTCCTTTTTCATTCTCTGTATATTTTTATATAATTTTTTTCTTATTATTAAACTTTTGTACATATAGTTCTGCTGTTCTTTCTCTGTTTTCAACTTGTTAATTTACTTATATTTTTTTTTTTAGTTACATTGTGAGCTTAATACTTCGGGGTTTTCGTTATTTCCAAGAAAAAATAACGTGGCGCCTAAGGAGTAATTTATTCTTTATTCTTTTTTTGTTTTTTTCCTTTTGCGATTATATTTCTTTTATTTTACTTTAGCTCACCCCCTTCTCCGCTGAGCGTGGGCAACGATAAACGTATAACTGGGGATAAGCCAAAATTTGCGGTTATAACTCCTTAAGTGTTGGTGCCTCGATTGTGTGCAATGATCGACAATACGTATTCTCTCTGTTGCCGTAATGTAGTAGCTATACAGCTGAGATGGCTGCAATCTATATGAGCTTAAATATTTTTCATCCTATAAAATAAAAATAAAATACAGTTCATCTGTATAGATTCATTGTCTGTCCAACTCAGTTTAAAAAAAAAACGCGACTTCTGTAAATCAAATCTAAACTGAATGCCAAAGATCATCAACCAAAGATTACCAGCATATCTCCATTTAATTTTGCAGGATAACAAACAGACTGTGAATAAACTTTGAATTTCTGAATCACTCAAAAAATTTCCATAAAATTTAATGCAATTTTACCTCAAGTTCCCATTTGTCAATAGTTATACGTTTTAATTCGGAAATTAAGGCAATAAGGACTGATAAAAATTTCGAATATTCAGTAATGTGTAACGAAAATTCCAGAAATGAAGGCAACAATGACACCGAAATGGTTGATGCAATAAAATAACAATAATAATAAAAACTGCTGTATTCTTGGCAGGAACAAAATTTATATATGTCATTCTCACCTCAAGAAATCCTAAAGTACACTTTTTTATAAGAAGAGAAAATTAAAGAAATTCGCCTTAATTTTGGTCTCTAGATTTTTTTAATCGAAAATAATCAAAATTCAACACGAAACTAACAATCCACACTAAATTAAGGGACGCAAGTAACGTGGTAAGTGAATAATTTGTAATTCACGCGCTATATCAGATTGTTTTGAGGACATATTTTGAAATAAAGAAAAAACTCTAAATAAAAGTTATTTTAAATAAAAAAATAAAAGTATATGCTTGCTTATTTTTTAAAGAAGATTTACAATATCGGGGAGATAATAACCTAATAATCATATCTATATTAAACTAGCATGGAAGAGAAGTGAATTTCACATTCAAAACACTGGTGAATAAATCAGAATCACGGGGATGACCGTTGTCCCCAGCTCATCAGTTCTGAGTGAATTATTGATGAGAATGACCAGAGTGACCTGTGCAGTTTGCCGAGCGTTCTTCATGCCAATGATTGATTGGACACCTGTAGTTAAAATAGGCCAATAATACGCTGTAACCTAATAATAATATTTCAAACAATATTAAATTCTGTTCATAATATCCACTATGATACTAAATTTAATCCTAATACACTTTTGTTCATGGACTCGAACCTTCCAAAGTATCTATAATGAACTGAAAGCCTTCCAACCACCCTGAAGCCTCGGCTCAATCGATTTGACTTATTTAAATGATTATTATTTTTCGAATGGAATATGGTCCGGGTGTGGTCAAAAAAACTCAGATAGTAAATAGCTATACTATTTTATTGAGCCAACGTTTCGCCCCACGTTGTAGGGCTAAAAAAGATACAAACACTTGACAGTTACAAAAAGGAAAAAAAGAAAATACATAAGTGGAAAATAACAGGGGTATAAAATGAAAAGTAAGATATAATAAGAAAAATTAAAGGTTGTAAATAGTAAATGAAAAGTAAGATATAATAAGAAAAATTAAAGGTTGTAAATAGTAAATGAAAAGGGTAATAGTACCAGATAGATAAGAGAAGAAATATTAAAGAAAGTACAAATAAAGAGATGAAAAAAGAAAAAAAAACTTTCTTTAATATTTCTTCTCTTATCTATCTGGTACTATTACCCTTTTCATTTACTATTTACAACCTTTAATTTTTCTTATTATATCTTACTTTTCATTTTATACCTCTGTTATTTTCCACTTATGTATTTTCTTTTTTTCCTTTTTGTAAATACGTCAAATGTTTGTATCTTTTTTAGCCCTGACGAAGCCCTGCAACGTGGGGCGAAACGTTGGCTCAATAAAAATAGAATAATTATTTACTATTTGAGTTTTTTTGACCGCACCCGGACCATATTCCATTCATCTATACACACGGTCAATGAATAATCTTCCATTATTATTTTTTGTTTTGTTTTGTTGTTCCTCCGAATAGGTTTAAATTTGCTTTTTATTAATTTCACTAATCTATACATAGAATAGATAGTTACACAAAGAAATGCGATATGAAAAATTTCGAATTCGATTTTTCGACTGAAATACACGTTTTGAAGTCCATATAAGTCTAGCAAAATGGTATGTGTGTGAACTACCTATTTCAAAAACAAAATATCATACTAAACTGAAATTACATATTAATGGTGGGTATATGTCCGGGGTGTGATAGCAACTTTTTCAATAAATTCAATAGACCTGGAAGTGATAATTCGATAAATCGATTTTCATATTTTTTTTCGTAAATCTTGTAAAAACTCAAATGTTTTTAAAATTAAACTCGGTGAATTAATGAACAATGAAGTGGCCTTTAATATCATATATTTCTTTTTATCATTGAAATTGTCTAACAAGGGTTAAATGCAAA
This sequence comes from Halyomorpha halys, assembly GCF_000696795.3. Taxonomy (NCBI): domain Eukaryota; kingdom Metazoa; phylum Arthropoda; class Insecta; order Hemiptera; family Pentatomidae; genus Halyomorpha; species Halyomorpha halys. The sequence continues at coordinate 833,936 of NW_027105368.1, read as the reverse complement.
ATTATAAAAAAAAAAAAAATATTTTTATTTCTTTATATTTTATCTAGAAGTTCTTTTTATCTATATAAATTTTGTATTTTAATATGTAAACGTATGGATAACGATCAGTGGGTGTTAATTTGTTGGCGTCGCTTAGCAACTGGTCAACAATAATCAGCTGTTTAGTCGCCATTAGTCGTTAGTATAATTCATTTACCAGATCTTGTCTAGGTGCGTTATTTAATTGTTCTGACATTTTATTGTTATTTGTGATTAATGCTAATACAACTACTGCGTTCGATGAGTGCCATGGTGGTCTATAATTTAATTAAAATTAGACAATTGGATACATAAATTGAATCAGTATAGACGTGGGCTTACCAACTTTTGAAAGTTGTCTGTATGAGAAGCGCCTACGACTTCGTAGTAATAGCCATAAAATATTGTTTCATCAAGAAATATCTTTCTGAGACCTATCGGAGTCACAGATACTCTGTATTTTATTTATTAGCTATTATTTTTATTATTTATTAGTAAATTTGTTTATTGATTTACATTATTCAATTTGCTCATTTGATTTAATCTCTAAAGCCCCCTTTTATTTTATTTCTAAATGGTTTATTTTGGTGTGGTTTATTCTATTTTACTATTATTGTGGTTATATAAATGGTTGATATTTTAAAAAGGACTACGTCGATCTGCGGCAGCTTTAACATTTAAATAAAATAGACAATGGACAAATACAAAATATTAAATAATTTTATTTAACTTATTTAGTTTTCATATTTTTATTTTTTTAGATTTCTTTTTCTAGTAAAAATGGTAGCATGAAAGATGCCCGTTATTTGAAAATTATCCTTTATATCAATATTAACAGAGTAAAGCTGAATGTACACCTCATAATCATATATCCGACAGCAATAGATCACTTTACATCGTGTACGTGAGATGATAAACCCCTTAGTAGCCGTTAGCAAGATGGATGGCCGGCGAGTCCACTGCTAATGCTATGTTATTATTGCCACAGAACAAGATGATTTCATTTGACATAGTTTACATAACTTCGCATACAAATTATATGCTATAAATGATTCATTTATATAAAACGGCATGCTCTAGACAGTTGTTATGGTAGCTGGAACTATTCTATATTGACTGTATGTAAAAAAAGTTTTGTAAATTTACATCTTTTGTTCCACAAAAGTACTTATTAAAATAAAGTTTTTATCTTATATCTTAAATTTTTTGAGAATCATCTATGTTCTAAATTAAGTTTATACATCGTTGAAAGAATGTTTTGAGTAATTTTCGTGAAATAGTGGATTCACGTCTTGAAATTCAAGCTATTATTTCTTTTCTTTTCTTATCACCTAATACAAATTTAATTGAAATGTTACTTCTATTTATTTATTTTATAAATATTCCTTTCATGGAGATTCGTTTTAAGAAGTGCATAAGAGTTTAGATTAACATTGTGATGTCTAATTAATAAATTGAAGTTTTTCACATTATATTCTTAGTATAGAATTTTTAATTAAATTTTTATATATTTATTATTTTACTTCACTCATATATCGTTCATAGATTTTAATATTTATCCTAATATTGTTTTTATAATATTTTATGCCAGTTTGGTTACATGTTTATTATTCTTTACTGTAATATACAACAGTAAAGAATGATAAACATGTGATTTTATTGTTTGTATTCTTAGAGTTATACATTTTCAATTAAAATTTTTTATATTTCATTTTTTACTTCTTTCATGTATTGTTCAGAGGTTTTGTTATTAATTATATTATTATGTTTATAATATTCTGCAATTATTTATTTGACTGTAACAGATTTTATTAATTGTATTCTTAAGGTATAAATTTTCTATTAAAACTTTCTAGTTTTACTTGTTTTACATTGTAACGTTCGTAGACTTTGTTGTGTATCCTGTTATTATGTTTATGATATTCTGTGATAAATTTTTATGCCATTTTGGTTACATGCTAATCATTCTTTACTAATTATCGTTTTATGTGTTTGGTATTATCAATTTTATTATTTATTTGACTGTAACATATGTATTCTTGGGGTCGACATTTTCTAATAAAATTTTCAATATATTTTTTATATTATATTCAATCATTTACATGTCAAACGACAAATTCTATCATTTACTACCTTTATTTTTTAGTAATATGGGTGATTGGAGTGATCATTAAGTAATATATTACTACTTATTTCAATTTTCTACTAAGTTTATTTCCTTATCAAGGACTTTTTCTATCCTGAGTTTTCTTCTTTTATGTTTAATGATAGTTTTAGGTTCTCTCTTTTCATAAGATAAAGTGTTCAAATATTTTCAAATTGTAATCCTTCTTCAATACTAAAAACAAATTTAGTATTGAATTGTATTAGTAATAAAACCAATTATTTTAAATATATTTAGTTGCATAGCAGTTAAATTAAGAAGATTCAGTCCATTGAAGTTGGTTGTAAGAAAATCTCCCACTTTTTTTCTACTTTTACATATCTACTACAGACACGTACAGTATAGTTTCATTATATAGAGAAGAAGTAAAAATATTATTATGGAAGAAGGGTTATATGTTTTACAGAAGGTGTACTAATATTTCAGTAGTAGCGTAGGTGTAAAATGTTGCGTGCGATTATTGCATGTCACGGTATTTATCTCTGAATGGTAGGAAGGCAGTGATGGATAAATTATAACGCAGTATCTGATATCATATAAATGTAGGTCGTCCAGCCTATTAAAAATGGAAGGAATATGTTTCAGTGAATTTTAATCGAGCGTTGTCAGTGATAAAATCTTCAGCGATGGAAATTATATCGATCTTAACATTTGCTTATGATGAAGCAGAAGAAATGCCATAAGCATGCAATTGATGGTGAATAAAAAAACAACTAATATTTACTATTCTGTTTTAATATAAATTCGTATCAGATTATACAATAAATTATGTTACCCAGCATGCTATAGGAAGAAAAATTCGAGAAAAAAAAGATAAATGAGTGGTAAGTACGTTTATTCGATATTAAAAATGCTATGATATAAAAAAAACAGAAGATTAAAATGTGGTTACCCATTTAACAAGATATATTAAAATCCTGTATGAAGGAGGATCTCCGGTGGCTATTGAGGTTAAGAGGAGACCTTCTGTTAACTAAATTCTAGGCCATGTGTAAACTAACAACCTGAAAGTGTTTCTTGTGTTAATTATGGAACCAGAGAAGACTTGTCCTACCACCTGCGGATATTGATAGAACTGGTAATTCTTTATCGGAAAACATAGTCGGTCTAGGGAAGAACCGTTACCTGGACAATCTATAATTAACAGATTATTTTATCCAACATCAGTCGCTAGATCTTGCCTGTAGATCCAAAATCAAAAATTAAAGGTACCTTAGTAGAAGGTTTTTAAAAAAATTGTTATTTAAGCCTAAGACTATTCCAATGAGGATAAGATTTAGTTCATATTACGTTTCTTACAGACACACACACACACGAGACCATTTTGCGACACTGGGACTCGTGGACAAATACACGTCCCCAGACCTTAGTGTGTGTGTACAAACATGTGATTCCATCGAAAACTGTAATTTAAAATTTTACAGGATCTCAATACTTTCACGTACTATATATTCCATATATAATATGTAAGTGAAAGTAAAAACAGTAGTGCTATAATAGTTTCAGAGCAATGTGATCAAACATACTTCACTATAAAGAGCAAAGACACACGACTCTCGACCTAGCGACTGACAGAATGTATCAGGAGGAGGGATATCAATTTGTTGATAGCATCCAGTACTGTACGAACCCACCATTCAGAACACTGGCATCGACAGAACGGCTCAAAGGTAGCAGATCCTCCAAAAATACAAAAATAGTGATTAACTAATTTATTTTCATTCCAGAAGTTTCGCGAATACTGCTTTCTGCTTTTCACTTAATTACATTTCTAATTACTTAATTAAAATAAATAGATACATTTTTGACATAATTTTATTTACCCAATGGCCTAATATTATTAGGTTAAAGAAAACCTTAAATTTAATTTTATTGCTGATATCTGGAATTCAATCATATAATAATAATTAAATGAACTCCTCCCTCTCCCCCACTGTCTCTTATTAAACTTCGACCTTTGGCCCTTTTATAAATCTTGAGATTGACTTCATTTTAGATTAAGTAAATGACTCACCCAATAATACTGAGGCAAATGAATAAAATTATATTAAAATTCGTATTTATTTATAAATAAGTAAATTTATAATATGTATAAATATATTGTAATTATATGTTTTGAATTAAATATATACGAATAAATAAGTTGTTGCAATAAATCGGGACATTAAATTGTAGAAAAGCTCATATTAAAAAACTTTTACTGCACATGCTCAAGAGGGGGATGCAATATTCCCGAAACGTCCAAGATAAAAATTAATAAACTAGACACTATTGTATTTCAATTTTTGACCTGGATAAATATATACGTGATATTTATAAAAAGTTATATACATTTCAATATAGAACAAAATTTAATCCTTTTCATACGTGTTTTTTCGTATTTTCAATTTTTTTTTAAATTATAAAAAAAATCTTGTATGGTATCAATTTACGTACCATTCTGTGTTACGAATATTAATTTAAAACATTAGGTTATTGGAAAAAAACAAAAAATGATGGTCTAAAATTATGAAATAACAACACAACTGATAAATAATGGAGAGAAAGACTATTCTAAAAGCAGTGTCGCCTAACAGTATTGGTAGTGTACACAGTAAAGTGTACACAGTAGTGTACAAAGTGTGCACAGACTAGCTGGGCAAATAATATTTTAATATTTATTTATTGCTATTTACAACTGTACATTATAATACATTTAGTAAATCTGATCTAAGTTAAATTGGAGTGTTACATGCGTGTAGAGAAACTACCCATTGGTAGCACTCTAATGACATTTTACATTAGCTGGTCTCGTGGCCATCTTCTTTTAAGGCACCTCGGAGGATTGTAAGGAATGGAAGAGGATGCAAGATTAGAAACTAGGGGGTTTGAGTGGTTAGAGAGATTATAATGGAAGGAGTGATATCTGGTTCGGGCTAGATCGGTTACATAGGGAACATTAAGGTCTTTATGAATGATTTTATTTGTGAAAAAGTAAGGAGCATTAAGGATTTTGGATTGAATACGAGAGGAATTCGAAGGTTTTCTATTTAATAAAAATCTAAAAAAAAAAATACTCGCTATACATCCATACGAAAATAAATACATTTAAATATATGTAATAAATATAAACGTTGTATAGTCTTTTTCATAAGCATTTTTTTGGCATTTTTAATTTTTTTTTTCAAAAATTAAAAAAAAAAAATAACTTGAGTGGTATGAATTTTCGTAACATTTTGCGTTAAAAACATTAGGTTATTAGTGAAAAAATATGGTAGTAAAAAATGATTTATCTAAAATGAAGAAATACTAGCGCGATTGATAAATAATAACATTAAATAATCCTTTTCATAAAATTAAGTTTAATGGGCTGGTTAATCTTTTGGTCTGATTAATGTAATTGACCCATAGACTGATGAGTAACTGATTCCGAACTGAAATATTTTCATTGATGTCGTGATATGGATGATATCGATTAATATCGGTTTCCTGATAGTCCCATCAGATAGCTTTTTCATTCCGTCGTTAGCTCCTACAGTATCGTTTTTCAATATCCCATTAAAACCTGTTGAACAGATTCGCTACTCTTAACACTTCATCTTGATAAGAGACTTACTTGGAATCCCCATACTAGACTGAAACGACAATCAAATTCTTGTAGGTTCCGAATACTAAAAACCTACTTGACAAACACTCTTAACTTCTCATTTACTAAAAAAAAGTCTTACACACTATGATGATCAGACCAATTATGACATAGAGAATTGAACTCTTGGGATCCACTAAACCACTAAATTCCTCACATATCCAATCCTTACAATTCAAAATTCTTCATCCTCCTTATTACAAATGAACTTATTCGTAAAGCACTCAATATCCCGCTCGTTGCGGATTTGGACTGAAATAGATATACCTCCTTTCATTCCAAAATCCTTACCCACCCAAACCCATTAGTTCTGAATTTCTCATCCTTAACATCCTCCGAGGCGTCTAAAAAGAAGATAGCTGAGGGATCTTCTAATTTAAAGCAATGATTGAAATACAACCATTAGGTGGTTCCTTTCCAAGATTATCTTTTGATCTGAAACATTTATCACATTTAATTATTGTATTATTTCGTATAGTTGTAAATTTCTATAAATTAAAAAAAAAAGCCAAACAAGGATTTAGTAACGAAAAAATTCTACTGTACATAGAAATTCCTCTTTAGTCAGGCTTCATATTTTCATTATAACTTTAAGTAGAATCCAATCCTTACAGTCCAAAATCCTTCATAAAATCCTTAATGCTTCTTACTTTGTCACAAATAAAATCATTCATAAAGACCTTAATGTTCCCTATGTAACCGATCTAGCCCGAACCAGATATCACTCCTTCCATTATAATCTCTCTAAACAGATACCGTTCCTTTCATAATAAACTTCTCAACCACCCAAATCCACTTGTTTCTAACCTGGCTTCTCCTTCATTACCTAATAATCTTCCAAGGCGTCTGAAAAGAAGGCCTCGAGATCTTCTCCTCTAGAAATGTTATTGGAGTTCTATCAGTGGGTAGATTCTCGACATGTTTTTATCATATCACTATGTCACCTACAACAAATTTACTTGTTGTATATATGTGTATACAGTTGTAAACAACAATAAATAAATTATTAAAGAAAAACTTTAAGTTAATCTAATTTTAAAATTAAATATATCTGAAAAATAAATCTTATATTATACAAATAGAAAAAATCTGCAGTGCCTGTAAACAATATATATTTAACAGCATCATCTTCTTCTCCAATGCCCATTATAAAATTTATATAGAGAAAGGTACCTGTAGCAATATATATCTGATTCATCTCCTTATGTTAATGTAGAGAACATTCCTAATATAGACAGTACCGAAAAAGGGAATCATATATATTTATTTTTATTATCTGTAGCCAATATTTACTCTATTCACGAAATAATACCATCCCTTACCAATCGAATCAGTGCTTTTTATCATTAGGGTATTGATCCGGTTTATGTTTGTTTTATTATTTTTATATTTATATTATATTGCTTGGTATATATATTAATAATTAATTCATGAATGAAGTAAAGTTATACATCTAATGTCAGATAGCTTATATTTATTATTAAAAGTGTAATTATTTGTTTAAAATGCAAGCTTTATTATGAAATGTAGGAAACGAATCACATGAAGACATGTTCTTTAACAAATAAAATAAAATAAGTAAAAAAAAAAAGTAATTTTAAAATGAAATAATAACTTTGAGTTTTGTATCCATCCCTTAAATGTAAATGGACTCTTTAAATCCACGGAAGTCTATTATCTGAAGAGACCCGATACCTTTAGGATTAGGGATAAATAAGGAACGATGGGAATAATCATCCAGGCTGGAATAGCCTTTTAGCAATGGCTGCTTACTTTAAATAGTCTAGCTTCTTTAAGTAAGGTAAATAAAAATCCTATCTGGTCTCTAATTGATCCTTTTTACAAATTAATGGAAATAGTGTTTACGTGGGCTTAAAATACTTCAATTTATAATTAACAAGAAGCTTTAGTTGAGAACAAGGGGGTGGCGGTAGGGTTTATAGCTAGCAATTAATTCTCTGTTCTTTCAATATTAAAGGGTTTGAAGTGGTTGAGGCACCTGTTGTGTAATTAAAGTTTTATTGCTGGGACAAATAGTCATTCTGAGTAGATTCTAGGCTTCTTGAGTCATTTACAGCTTTACTCAATCTCCTTTTTATTATATTTTATTTTAGCTTTCGTTTTTAGTTTATGATATTCAATAATGAACCTTTTAATGTTTGTTTTTAAAATTTTCGGACTGATCTTGAAAACGTACATGACTTAAACATTCCACTAAAAACAAAAGAACAGATCGACTCTGCTATCGAAATACTTTCTAGATCGATAGGAACTACTATCACTAACAATACTTCACCAATGAACATAAAACGTTTTAGAGAAAACAACATACCTCTTCATATACAGGCATTATTAACAGAAAAACGTCGGGCAAGAGCGAGGTGGCACCGAACAAGATATCCTTCGGACAAAACTCATTACAATAAATTGACTAACTAAGCAGACTAAAAGCAGAAATTAAAAAACACAGAATACAACATTTCCAGAACTTAACAGAAAACTTAAAAGAAGATGGCCACGAGACCTTCTAGTTTAAATTAATGTTTGAAGTACCACCAATGGGTGGTTCCTTCCCAAGATTTTCAAGTGTATATGAAACATACTACATATTTACCTATTGTATTTTTTTGTACAGTTGTAAATTACAATAAATAAACAATAAAAAAAAAATGTTGGTTTTTCATTTTGTAATACCGTTTAGAATTTTCTTGTGGAAGACAATTTACTGTAAAATTTAGTAGTAAACATGTTATTTCTATATATGCTATTTATGTTTTCTTTCTAATCATTATCTTATACTAAGGTAAATGTTCCGCAGTTTATCAGAGGGAAAAGACATTTAGAAGACGGAGGGGAGGGGGCCATGGGTCTTCTTTCGGAGGTGATTAAGGGGTTTTAGCAGCCTCGGCAGGACCTGTAGCCCCCAGCTAGAAGATAATTAATCACAATCTCAAACGTCCTTTCAAAATAAATCCTTTTAACAACATAGGCATAATCTTTTATTCAAATTTGTAGTGAGCTTGATTTTCTTTATTTGTTATTTTACTAATTTGTCATACAAATTGTAAAGTTTTTGGGTTTATTTCTACAATTTAAAAAAAAAAATCTATTTTACTATTAAGTTATGTTATTCTTAAAATTTGTAAATAGTAAATAAAATTATACAAATATATAATAAAAAATGCAAAATATTTTTATGCTGAGGATTGGGAGACTCCAAGACAGTAAAACAAAAGGAAGCTTTCTTATTAAAATTTATAGAATAATTAAATAATTAGTTCTATCTGAAATTGCAAAAGTTTAGCCATGGATGATCACATCTTTTTTAAACTGCTTACAATGTTACAAAGAGGATGTGAAATCTAAGAGCCTTGGGGTATGTTTCACTGAGCGCCGGTTCGGAACGTTACAAGTTCATTCCCGCCTAGGGCAGTTAATATTTTTATTGTTGTATTGTTTAATAATATTTTTATTGCTTAACGGTCCCTAAAAATGAAGTTTTTTCCAAATAGGCCAAAAAGACCACTAGGCCCACATGCGACTCCACCAGTTACCAGCACCAGTACCAGTACAATGCTGTAGAGCAATTTTTTTTTTTTCCCTTATCTATGAGGACGGAAATTTCCTATAAGGTCCACACTACTAATATTATATTTTAATACAATCTATTGTAATACTAGTATTAAGTTTTTATTGATAATATTCAATTTTGAAATCGGAGATTTTCACGCTTACATCCCATTAATTTTGTTTTCTTTTGTTGGTCCTGAGGATCAGTCAATAATGCAGCTTTATTGAGGTGACGTTTCGCAACTTTATTGTTGCCAATTGTTTATTATAGTGTATTCTACATTTTCATCCAGCTACTGAGTAGTTTATCCAACTACTACCAATTACCCAGTAGTCTTTCTTTTTTCTTGACTATTGTAGTTATCTACAAGAAAAGCTGCATTCGCTATTGGTAAAAGTTACAATCAGCTAAATGCTAACCTATATGGGTGTTAATTGTATTTTATTAGAAAGTTTAATTCAAATTTTAGTGTATGAAATCAATCCAAACAAACAAGAGAGCAAGAATCCGCTGCCATTTATGGTAAACCAGCTAACTAGTGTAGGCCAGGAACCCTAGAAGACAAAGGGCAAAGACAGAGAATATAATTAGATAAATTTATTTGTGCTAAAAAGAAATATTTTGTATCATAATTGAATTAATTAATACTAACACGAGGAAGAAGGGGTAATGAGATGATAAAGAAACATGAACAACCACGGAGGAACAAGGTAGGCTTAATAAAGCTTTTTTTATAAAACATCAATAATCAAACATCACGCTCAGCAGTTCTATACGACCAAATTCAAAATTGTAATTTTATTTCTCATAGACAATAGTCAGAATTTCAGAATAATAATTTCTAATGTAGTGTTTATAGTTGACCGTAGATTCGATATGAGTAGAAGATAGCCGGAGGGTGCGGTCAGTAATAATGTACAACTTAGTAAAACTTATTTATTTGTGGTCACGTTTCGACTTGAATTTAAGGCCTTATTCAGAGTTGTAAACAAAAACGAGATAAAAACCTCAATTCAGAAACAATCAAAAGAAAATAATAAAAAAATCTCAGAAGCATACATATGCTACATAGCTGTATATATAATTAAGTAAATTGTAGTTGATACATGATCATATATGATATGTGGATGATCTTGTTGTAATATTTTATGTAATCTTATAGTGAAATTTATGAAAATGACCACGTCTAAGCTATAGCCATCGTTATTATTTTATAACTTATTTTTATCATTTATTTTATATAATTCTTACCTCTACAATATTAACTTAGGTTGTTATATATGTGTATGAAGCCTTTATCTTAATGCCAGGCACCATTCACTTTTGGTTGGCTGGTTGCGTTTGAGTGGACTGTATAATTGAAAAATGAGACATGATTAAATGAAAATAAAATTCTCTTCCAGTATGTCCAAAATAAAATTCTATTGTTTAAGTTACAGATGGCTTAGGGGGTGGCTGAAAAGAAAAACTTATGGTTAAAAGGGTTAATAAATTTCGAATGACTGAGCTATGGAAAATTGTAGATATAATGAGATGGTTGATGATGATGGCTTTTAGTTATTGCTAGGTGGACTTGCTCCATGATTCCTTCTTCCCTCCGGATTCCTATGCCTCTCTCTCCTCTGCTCCCAGGAACTACTCCAGTAAATCTACTCACTCATGGTAGATCTTAATGATGAGTGAACAAAAGAAAAGATGAACTCATTTTGGCAGAAGACAAGATGGCTCTCTCATAAGCCTTGGTTGCTTCCTCTTACTACAGAGAGCATTGGAGGAGGAGAGTTTTGACTGTTGGCCACATGGAGCTTGTATTGCCTACATTATGGCAGCCCCACCAATTTATCCTTTTGGTTGCCGTAGGTTGTTAGGAACAATATGTTTTCATGTTTGTTTGTTGTTATCTTCTTTTCTCAAAAGTAAAGTTTTTATATAGTTCGGTATTATTGCGGTTAATGGAAAATGAAAACAAAATTTTAAAGATCAGTTTTTGTATCAACATTGTGTAGTTTATTTTATGACAAGGGCAATCAGCTTGCTGAATTTATTTTTTTTATTTAATATTTATTTATTGCTATTTACAACTGTACAGTATAATACATTTAGTAAACCTGATCTAAGTTAAATTGGAGTGTTAATGGCGTGTAGAGAAACTACCCATTGGTAGCACTCTAACAGCTTGCTGAAGAAATACATTTTAAATGAATTGTGACTATTCGGTAAATGAGGTTGTCACCTTGAATATGACCAAAGGGCCAAAACGTTGGAGGTTTTAAAGTTATGGTTATGAGTAAATTGGATTATTGAAGTTGGTTGTTATTATAAATCTCTTTTTTTTTTTTTACAGGCCTGATGAAGTCCTGAAATTCAGGTCGAAACGTCGGCACAAATAAATAAGTTTTACTTATTTGTGTATCATCAATTACCATACCCCCGACCATAATAATTTCTAGATAAAAATTAAACGACTTGGCTCCCCTTTTTTCTGTTTTTCCCCTAATAATGTTTACCATAGCTGTGTGTCAGTTGAATGGATGCAATAATGTTTCTAAACGATAATCCTATTTGCTGCTCGCGGTTGGTCCCACTAATTGGATGTGGTAAGCTACAACAGGCTGACGGAGGCAAGGGGAATAAGGATGCAACCTGTTGGTGACCGGAACAGTGCGGTCGATACTTTCCCGCACGCATGGTCCCACCTTTCGTTAACGGTCAGGTGTATCTTCTTCCAGTGCCGCATCATGTAGCTGTGTGTTTCTACAAAGTGTATTGGTGTTTTACAGTTATCAGATTATAATTAACATTCTTTGAGCTGTTTATGAATTCCCCTAATATGTTATATTATTTTTCGTTTTATTTTGGCGTTTAATTAAAATAAAAATATTCTAAACTGTATAATAAAAAATGCAAAAATATAAACATATGTTCAAATCTTGGTTCACATCTGTCTTTGGAAATAATGACATTATAAATAATGGCATATAGCTGCTTTTGTTTAATAGTGGCACATCTAACAATAAAAAAAGTTTCAAATTAAACTAGATTTAGAGAATGACACAATTCTTCCTTATTAAAACACAATAATTTATTTCTATTGATATTTATTGATTTATTTATTGATATTTGAATATAAATTATATTCAATATTTGCTAATGATATAGCAACGTTTCGGGAGATTTCCCCCATCTTCAAGCTGCTAAAAAACAAATTCAACAAAACCATAAACATGCGCTTAGAACAACACTAATATATCATTTATACTTAAGAACTATTTACTTGATAACAAAAAACCTATATATAACATATAATTTACTCCTTTATTGTCATTCTTGCTGATATATAATAATATTAATGTCATTTAATTAATAAAAACTTGTTACTAGTCATTCACTTTAGGAGAATAATTACCTTCCTGAAGGTTATCTTCCATTATGATAACAACCATACAGACTATAAAATAATTTTCTCCTACCTCCATTACCACAAGAATGAACAATGAAAGCTAAAATTAACAATTTTTCGAAAACCATTTCTATTATATTTATTATATAAAAAAGTTTCATTTTATTTTGAATTATGCGAATTACAGTTAGTACTGTAGACTGAGGTCACTTAGTGACAGCTCTACTATCTTTGGTACAGTTTGTAGAATGACATCAATAAAAAAGTAACTCTAATCTACGCTACTATCTTTATAATGAGGTATTTAAGGAACACTGAAAAAAAAACTGAAATAATGTTAATATAATTGTCAGTCAATTCAGAAACCCAATCATGTTTTAATTAATATAGATACAGAATTAATTATCAATTTTAGTGTCAAAAACTAAGATTTTTAATCTGTGTGCTTACATAAGGAAAACTTTAGCCTCTATGATGGTTTCATATCTTACGTCAATTATACATAAGCAAATAACTCTAATTCTATCAATTTACACTTTTTAGCTGTTTATATTATAACGTATCGCTGTTAAAAGAACCTTCACTTTTTTTTTTTCATTCTGGTTTCATGAAAGCAGAAAGTACAAATTTCCTTGAATTCGGTGCTTTAATGTTCGCGAATTTATTTAGCAACAAACACGAATATCTGTTCTGAAGAATTTAAAAAATGTTAAAAAATCTGTTACCTATAATTTTTATCTTAATATAAATATATTTTTCGAACATGAATGCAAAATCATAAATCTTCAGTTTCAAGTAGTCTTTCGGAATAAATATAGCCTCTAATAAACTTACGATCTGTAACTTGCATTATACTTACATCGAAGCGATCTCTAAAAAATATAATTTATTATTTATATTATATTAGAGAATTTTGGATCCCTTCTAGCCAGCTTTAACCAAATGTTTCTAGTTTTCACATCTTTAGGACTTAGATAAACAACTTTTGAGTAGTCATTATAGTAATATTTTTGAAACTAGGTACAGCACAAGAACGATGAGGAATAAAACACATAATGGATAATTGCTTAAATATCATATAAAATTAAAAAAGCGAAATAAATGAAAATAACATTTGGCATGAAAGTCAGTAATTCCATTTATACCTTGTTTAATTTTTCTTAAATTTGTTTAATTTATTTTATTCATTTATTTTTAATTTTTTTTTTGTCTGTCCGATGTTATATTTGTATCGGTAAACATTTTGATGTTTAAACCTGAAATACTAATTTTATTGTTTTATCTCTGAGGGTTTTTGAAATATCGGGATTTAATCCTAAGCTTTTTGAGGGATGATGGGAAATATAGGCTTCCTGGGGAATATGGCTAATTGTCAAATTCTGGTAGCTCGGAGTCGTTTGTTTTGAAATAAGATAGGAGTGGGTGAGCCTCGTGTGACTTTTCTTAGCCTGGTCAGTACAACCTACTCTCTACTGTGTTGCGGCTGGAGGTACCCCAAGGCTTGTCGTACTTTTTAATAATTTTGAGTTTAATCCTTGGGCTTTCAGTCCACAAAGATTATCATCTATCTTTGATCTCTTATTCAAGGGGTTCGCTCATTTCTGATGAAGTTAAACTTGCTTTACCCCGTCCCGAAAACCCGAGTGCTTCTCTTACAGTTCGTTCAGTCAGGGCCCAGTTTAATAATAAAGTACAAACTAATACTATTAGCCTTGTCGTATTAACTTGATACAATTACACTGATTTGTACAATAGTAACTTGCACTATAGTATTTTTTAACTCCTGTAATATCACAAATAGTCCTCCCTATTATGAAAAAAATATAAGTATTTGTATTATTACCACACTAGTTTCTATACTTGTACTATGAACTAATTCTATTAGCTTTCATTATGAAACAGAGCCTAGTTCATTCCTTGCACTTCAAAAATAACTTGGGGCCCATATAAATGTAACTGACATACCCAGATTGGGTAAGAAAAAATGGATTTAGGAAAAGTTGGGATGCTCTGGATACATATAATCTAAACCTTTTAATGAACTTAATGAGTCTGTAATTATTGTTATACTATTGTGGTTCAAAGGGGAACAGAAGTGAAGTGCAGCCTAGCCTATATTTTTGTTGAAATGACGTAATGCAAAACAATAAGAATGGCTTGTTTTTTTGAGTGGCCAAAAATAAAAAAATAAATTTTAATACATGGTTTGAAACTAAATAGTGATTTTATAAAATAAAAAATCAGGGTGATTTTCATTATCGAAGCGATAATGATAACAAGTGATATAAGAAACATTCCAAAAAACCGTAAAATATGGAATTCATCCATTTCAAAATAAAATCAAAAATTTTTTTCTTCAGATATGTCATACATTAAAGTAAATCAGAGATATGTGTAAAAGTACCCTCGCACGTCTTAATATTGTTTTTATTTTAGTAATAATATTACGACTATAATAAAACTGTAGAAATAGTATTTCTATTTTCAAAGTCGCAAATTTTTTTATCACAAATATGAAATGGATTAAAAAATAATAAAATGGATATATATATGACATAGAGATAAGCATAAACAAATAAGAATTAAACGGGTTTGATTGACTCCTTAACCACATAAACACACTACTTTCTATCGTTAAATTCCTTACAATCCTCCAAGACACCTGAAAAGAAGATGGCCATCATCGTGACAGTCTAGTGTAGGAATATTATAAGAGTGCTACCAATGGGTAATTTATCTTCAACTCTCTATGATGCTACTGTAATAAATAGAACTAATATCACATTTCATAAATGTATTTTTATATAAAAACAGTAGTAAATTTCCATAAATAAAAAATATTATCTATTTATTATTTTGCATTTTATTGAGAAAATTTCGTTCATATCAAAAATGAAGTAATAATAATAACATATGGTTACAATGTGAGGGAAAAAAAATTAAATTCTATTATTAAGATATAATAATATTACGACTATAATAAAACTGTAGAAATTGTATTTCTATTTTCAAAGTCACACATTTTTTTATTACAAATATGACATGGATTAAAAAATAACAAAAATTACTATATATGACACAGAGATAAGCATAAACAAATAAAAAATAAATGGTTTTGATGACCAGTGACATTTTACGCCGTTAAACGAGGACGAACAAAATTTCATCACTCAATACCTTTTTATTTTTATTTTTCACTTTCAAATAGATAATATTCCTTAGTATTCTGCTCTACAAAACCATTTATGTTTTAAGAACATTTTTGAAATAAATCATTAAACTCAAATATTTTGACAGCCTCCAGTACTGTACGAACCCCTTATTCAGGACACTAACATCAATAGGACGGTCACAGAGGTGGCAGACACACACAAACAGCCTCAGTCTAGACTAAGGACTCCTAAATATCCTATTCCTTAGCCGCTCTCTTCTAATGCCTTCCCAATGCAGGAAAAAAGGCGTTTACCCATCATCCCCTCATATTAAACCTACGCACCCATGACGGTTAAAAATAAAAAAAAATAAAACATAATGTTTTATAAAACAAAAATATATTAATATTTCATTGCAAAAAATTACTAAAGATAATTAATTATGAGTCAACCCATATATAATAATTTACATTATAATACAAATTTATTATTAATCGATTGTTATTATTTTAATTTCCAATTAATGGTTTATGAGATTGTATAACTGTATATCTATTTACTTATTTATTTATTCCATATTTCTCCCTAATGATCATTGTTGGATCAAATATAAATTACTCTTCTGTGATATTTATTCTTTTTAAGATAAAAAAAAATTAATTTTCTTTAAAAATCAAATCATTTTGGTTTCTGTCAATTTTTAAAAAATCTCATCCATATTATTGTTACAATCTGCTCCTAAGACGGTCAATGCATCCAGAAAATTCGATATTTACTCATTAACACTGATCGCATATTAGGATATTTCACAAAGCGCTTAGATTTTCAAAGCTACATACGTTTCTTGTATTAGCCTATTAGTGTACGTGTAATTAAAGAATGTGTGTATGTATTGGTAAGTTTGGTCCAGAACTTTTTATCAATATTCAATCATAATATGAAAAATAATAACATAAACTGGTGATGTAGAGAGGAATAACAGCTAGTAAAGCATAATATTATTTTTATCGTAATATTTTCATTTACGAGAAATAAAAATATTACGAGCAGAATATGGAAATAGCGAAAGCTGTTAAAAGGAAAGGAGTGCCCTAGCAAAGATTAGTAGACAATAGAACTGAAAAATTCCTCGTTTCCACTTTTTTCCTAATCCTCTTTCATCCCTTCTTTTTAAAAGCTTTTTATGTTACTCATTTGACTTACTGTATTTTTAAATGAAATATTTTATAGGTTCTCGTAAATAAATTACAGAAGAAAAAAGGCCTGAGTAGTCTCTCATTAAAAACTATATATGGACAAAGTTTCGCACTTATTCACATTCATGCATCTTGAGGACGAGGAGGACATCCACTCTTTACATTCTCATTGAAGAAACCAATTAACACACTTTTAACTCGAATTACAACGCTTCTGAGTTTTTTCCAACAAATTCATACTAAAAAAAAAACTAATTTTTTTACTACTAATTGACTACTGCGCTTCTCTGAGACTGGTGTATTAATTTTTTCAGATTAAAAAAAACAAAAAAAAAAACTGACAAATTACTACAGAGTGCTCCAAACAGCTCTTTTCTTCTAATTAATTCACTAATTCTGTGCTGCTCAAATGCATAAACAGCATAGTTCAGATTAGTAAAAAATAACTTTTTGAAGCCTATATAAATAAATAGTTATATTATAAAAATTTGAATTATATGCTATATGATATAAAGATATATAGTTTTTTTTTTATTGTTTAAACATAAAGAATGATTCAGCATCATTTATTACACATTCGCTTTGAAACCGAACTGTACTCTCTTTTTGTGTACTCATCAGCTTTGAACTACCTCTAGATTACAGCAGCACAAATCTATTAGTACAAGAGCCGGGAAGAAAAAAAAGAGTTATTTCACACCAATTTGTATTACTTTAATGAAAAATATGTATTTTTACTAGTAAAAATAAGTGAGTATAGATAGGGGGCATAAAAAATAGCGGCTGTTTCAAAACGTTAAAAAAAATATTTTTCATTCAGAGCTCTATTTCTTTAAATCTACCAACAACACTAGAAAACCTAAGTGAAAAACGTTTAAAGAAGAGTAAATTTGCTAAAATATGAGTCCTAATAGAGCTATTTACGTTCCATAGTTCCCGAGATAAAGCTTTTTAAAAAGCAATATGTCATAAAAAAAATGAACTGAAAGATCAGTAGTAAGTGAATTTATTTTGAGATTAAAAACCATTTGAAGTACAGATATTTATTAGCTCTCAAACTAAAGCTACTTAATTGGACTATAAAGGAGTTTATCGTGTTTATCTACTACTCCTACAGTATTTTTCATATTTGCTAAAATAAATTGATTTATAGTTGTTTGGATAAATTAGTATGTTGAAAATTTATATTCATATGCAAATATCATATAAACTACTACGCCTACAAAGATACGTGTCATAAATTAGTTTATAGTAAGTTAAATTACCTTCATTTTGAGTGCTGGCTGACATATGTACGTACGTTTTATGTGTCTAGAGATATATTTTTCAAAAATCAAACATTTTATCCGAACCTCTAGAAATTAACATTTTGTTAATTTATTTTGTCAAATATCATAAAAACTACTACTCCTACAAAGATATATTACACTTAAGTCTTCTTGTATAGTCATCTATAAACTACCTCTAGATTACAGCAGTACAAAACTATTAGTACAAGAGCCGGGAAGAAAAAAAGAGTTATTTTACACCAATTTTTGTTACTTTAATGAAAAATATGTATTTTTACTAGTCATAATTAATGAGTATAGATAGAGGGAATAAAAAATGGTGATTGTTTCAAAATGTTAAAAAAAAAAAAAATCATTTAGATTTCTATATCTTTAAAACTAACAACACAAGAAAACCTAAGAGAAAATTATTTAAAGATGAGTGAATTTGCTGAAATATCAGACCGTACAGAGTTACTTACTTTCTATAGTTCTAGATGTATATTTCGTGATATATCTTTTTAAAAAGCAACATTTCATAAAAATGTACTGAAAGATGAGTAGTTAGTGAATCTATTTCGAAATATCTATATCTCAAAAACAATGCGACGTTGAAATGTCTATCAACACTAAAATCAAACCTCGTTTAATGTATTATTAAGTAGCTCCTGGCGTTTATCTTCGTAGGAATAGTAATTTTCATGATATTTGCTAAAATAAATTGATTTATAGTTGTTCGGACAATAAGTTCGATTTATGAAAACATATATCACAGTAACCCAGTAATCATTCGACGAAAAGATGTCTGTTAGCACTCAAACTAAAGGAAGCTAAATTTACTATATAATAGTTTGTAATGTTTATCTTTGTAGGAGTAGTAGTTTTTATGATATTTGACAAAATAAATTCACAAATTTTAATTTATAGTAGTTCGGATAAAATGTTTCATTTTTGAAAAAAATATATCTCTAGGGCCATAAGACATACACATGTAAACTAGCACTCAAAATGAAGGTAATTTAACTTACTATTAACTAATGTATGACACGTATCTTTGTAGGCGTAGTAGTTTTTATGATATTTGGCAAAATAAATTCACAAATTTTAATTTATAGTAGTTCGGATAAAATGTTTGATTTTTGAAAAAAATATATCTCTAGGGCCATAAGACGTACACATGTAAACTAGCACTCAAAATGAAGATAATTTAACTTACTATTAACTAATTTATGACACGTATCTTTGTAGGCGTAGTAGTTTTTATGATATTTGGCAAAATAAATTCACAAATTTTAATTCATAGTAGTTCGGATAAAATGTTTGATTTTTGAAAAAATATGTCTCTAGGGCCATGAGACGTACACATGTAAGCTAGCACTCAAAATGAAGGAAATTTAACTTCCTATTAACTAATTTACGACACGTATCTTTGTAGGCGTAGTAGTTTTTATGATATTTGCATATGAATATAAATTTTGAACATGCTAATTTATCCGAATAACTATAAATCAATTTATTTTAGCAAATATGAAAAATACTACTCCTACGAAGATAAACGTGATAAACTACTATAGTCCAATTAACGAGCTTTACTTTGAGAGATAATATACATCTGTCAGATAGCTTTCGAGATTTTGATTTCTCAAAATAAATTCATTTACTACTGATCTTTCAGTACAATTTTTATGAAATGTTGCTTTTTAAAAAGCTTTATCTCGGGAACTATAGAACGTATAATAGCTCTGTTAGGGCTCATATTTTAGCAAATTTACTCTTCTTTAAACGTTTTTCATTTAGGTTTTCTTCTAGTGTTGTTGGTAGATTTAATGAAATACATCTCTGAATGAATTTTTTTTTTTTAACCTTTTGAAACAGCCGCTATTTTTTATTTCCCCTACTTATACTTGGCAGACTCATCAATTTTGACTAGTAATTATACATAGTTTTCATTAAAGTAATAAAAAATGTGGGTGAGATAACTGCCTTTTTTCTCCTCTTGGCCTCTTGTACAATATTTCTAACCCAGTTTATACGGTGATTATTTCATAAATACTATTTTATTTAGAATAAATTATTCAAAAAAGATTTTAATAGATTTGTGCAAATACCGTGCAGACCACCCTGTACAAAGTTATTTCCAGTAAAATTAGCTATAGGTTTTTAAGCTAAGTGGGGACATTAGATACACGCGATCCAGGGCTCAGCTAGCCTTTGTAATTGGATTAATTTCGTTAATATCCTTTCCAACATAGCTGTAGTCAGCTTTTATTTTTCACCGTATACTGAAGACAATTTAGTACTACTACGATTATGCAAACGATTCTAGTAAGTATCTAGAAACGCATCATTGTATGTATGAATTATTCAATTATATGTAAAGAAGTACGTATTTAAAAATGTATGAATATTTTATCGTTTTCTGACATGCTATGTAAAAAAAAAATGGGCCTTAACCTATTAATAGAAACCAGTCTGAATTGTTTTAGAAATTATACCAACTATAATTTTAAGCCCATTACATAAAATCTTTGTGGCTTGTATAACCCAAAATAAAATATTTTTGATTTATTTTTTATTCAATAATTATCCCTTGAAGGTACATATTATCCCAAAATCGATTAAAGGAAAATCAATCCATCATACGTTATCTGCTGAACGGTTATACTGATTTTTGTTTTAATTTTTAGAGTTTCGGCATCATATGCAGATATACTAAATCTGTAACCCTGTTCACAAAAACAGTAGATTTTCAATAGAATGTAGGGCCGGTGCGGTTGTAATGAGTTTGATGAAACTTGCTCCTAAAGTATCTTTTCAAAGTCCTTTAACTTTTCCTAAATAAAATAAATCCTTTAGAAAAAGTTATTAGGAAATTAAAAAAAATATTTATGTCTAACTGAGAAATATGGTAAATTATAAAAGTGATATTTGAAAGGTAATTTGTAGGTCTATTAATCAGTAACCACCAAGTTGATTAATAATTTAAGTCATTAAGCCTATTGACCAGTATTAAGTAAGCAATTATCAGTAAGCCTATTGATTAGTAATAAGTAGGCCTATTAATCAATTACAGTAACCTAATTAATGAAATTATACAAATTAGAATATATACGAAGTGAATAAGGTTATCTTGAATATTAAAAATATAGATAGTGACGGGGGATTAAGAGATCAAGGGATTAAGAAAACGTTTAAAAGATATATTGTTGGGATAAATGTCTCAAGAATCATGCTAAGGGGAAATGGTCTAGAGTCAATAATAAAAGAAATAAAGAATAAAAAAAAGAGTAGTTTCATACAATTATATAATTTTTAAAAAATAAAAATTTCCCATTATTTAATAAAATTATAAATAATGACAGTGAAGACCACATGAGGGGGTTTAGAAGAAGTTCTAAGTACCAATTAACGAGGTGACTGAAATTATACCATCAAGTATTGTAAGAATCCTGATGATGGGTAAAAAGCACTGAACTTCGATTATAAATGATAAAAGAAATAAATAATTGTTAGGGAAAAGTGTTAGTATAGACAATTATAATGTTATTCAAATTATGAAAGTTATGAAAGTAGAGTAGTGAATCAAAATTGTTCTTAGCTAAATCCATTCTTTTTCTGTTAATTTAAATTACAATAAAGCTTAATATTGAATGAAAGAAGTGGTATGAAAGGAAGTGAAAATAATGATACTCATGAAAAAAAAAGTTGTCATCCATAAAGACTTTAATGTTCCATATGTGGTCAACCAAGCACAAACAAGATATCAATCCTTCCATTCTGAACTCCTTAACCACTCAAACATACTCGTTAAATTCCTTACGATCCTCCAAGACACCTGAAAAGAAGATGGCATCGTGACCGTCTAGTGTAGGAATATTATAAGAGTGCTACCAATGGGTAGTTTCTCTTCAATTCTCTATGATGCTACTGTAATAAATAGAACTAATCACATTTCATAGATGTATTTTTATATAAAGGCAGTAGTTAATTTCAATAAATAAACAAATATTATCTATTTAATATTTTATATTTTATTGAGAAAATTTCGTTCATATCAAAAAGCAAGTAATAGTAATAACATATGGTTACAATGCAAGGAAACAAAAAATCAATTCAATCATTAAGATATAATAATATATATTACTAAAAAATATTGAAAACATTATTTTAAAAAATACATTCTATATTTTTTATAATTAACCTGAAATTATAATTAATAAGTTAAAATTTGTAATAATTAAAACTACTTTTTTTGACAATGTATTTTGTTTTGGTAATTTTATTGCAATTTATCCGCTTCAAGAAACGTATGATATAACTTTCATTTTCATTGGTGTGTAAAAGGATATCTCTCCATTTACTGGAGAAATGCGATATTCCGGGAAGGATTCTAGGAATATTCCAGAGGGTAGTTGCAGGATTATATACACCGCGGGTCTTTTCTCATATTACGGATCCTTCCCACAAAAGGTTTTACAACTTACCAACTGCTGTGCTTTCAAGTCATATAAATATTTCATGTAAAACTTTTTTTTTTTATATAACTGAAGGTAAAATGTATAAATATACTTTATCAGTTTGGCTGATTGTTGCTTTTAAAATACCATTATAACTTTCGTTTGTTTTAGTACAAACTAAAGGAATTAACCAATCCAGATCAACTACATATTAAGATTTATGACCACCTGAAAAAATTGATGTTTTTTTATTATTACCAAAATCTATCTTTTAGTTATTTTTACTTAGAGCTTAGAGCTGCTGCACTAAAAACAATTTATGAGCTATACCCCATAGAGCAATGGCTACACATTTATACCGATGGATCTGCGTCCGGTATTAAGAATGGAGCTGGAGCAGGTGTATACTCAATCAACTTCCAATTGTCATTTCCCATTGGAGCTGGATGTGATAATTATGATGCAGAAATGCAGGCTATCTGCTTTGCGATGGAAGTCACTTTTGAATGTAATGACAACATGGTAATCTTCATCAGCGACTCCCAAGCCAAGTAATACAAAAATTAACAACACCAGGTGCCGCAGAGTCACCCACGGAAGAAAAGTGCAGAAACATGGCTGCTATCATGAAGAAAAGAGGAAGGGCTATAGCCCTGCAGTGGATACCTGGCCATGTTGGCATAGATGGTAATGAGCAAGCTGACAAGTTGGCTAAACTTGGTTGCGCAGAGAAACAGACTGTTTTACCACTTTAATGACTTATAAGCTCTTATTGTAAGGACAGAACAAGTGCTAGACACAAAATTCTAGCGGAAGGAAAGAAGTGGGAGAGCCTACTGGATAAGGATAAACGAATCCCTGGCAATCTTAGCAGAGCTGAGAGAGTGGCCTGTTTTCGGTTAGTAACAGGACATGATTTGCTCCAAAAACACCTCAATCGAATTGGCATCGTAGATTCCCCGAAATGTCCTCTATGCAACATGGGGGACATGGATGGGGACCATCTTTTGGCGTGTGTTGGTCTGGAGGCTGTTGAGCGAGATGCGGACCAACTAAGAGGAAGAGTAAAGTTGTATTGGGCTGCGAGAGGGAAAATGGCGTAATAGCCCACTTCCTGTGGCGTAGGAAAAAAAAAAGTTAATTTCACTCTCATTTACCTTTATATGTAATATATTTTGTAAAAAGAAGTATTACTATCGTGAAATATTTCATTCATTCTTTAAAAAAAAAAAAGTATGAATGTTCGCTTGCAACAGCCAAGCAAAGAAACACAGCAATTTCATATTTTAATATTTCTTACCATCTTTTCTAGAAACGCCTTTTGTAGGAATGGTATTTGATTTTAGTCAAGTCGGAATCTCATTAAAATAGACTAAGATGGCTGAAATCCGAATTTACTAAAAATCTTCCAGATAGTAGTTTTGTTTATTTGAATTAATTAACCGTAGTTTTGTTTATTTGAATTAATTAATCGTAGTTTTGTTCATTTTAACTAATTAACCATCTCTTCAGTAGCTATGAAAGGTGTTCTTATTATGTTATTTAATTTAATGTTAAATGTAGGTGTTGCAAAACTGATAATACTTACCAGGGATTTTCGAAAAAACTCTTTGCGGTGGAAGAATAAAATTTTTGGTTTTAATATATCAAAAATAAACTCTTACGAATTATCCAAAATTATCAATCGAATTTTCAACAGATTTGTTTTAGACTTGTCTGATCAGAAATTGTTTAGATGTTTGGGGCATCACTAAACCATGAAATACCTCTCGTATCCAATCCTTACAATCCAAAATCCTATATAACATCCTTAATGATCCTTACTTCGTCCTAAATTAAGCTATCCATCAGGACCTCGATGACCATATGTTACCAATTAGGCTGGAACTAGATATTAATCTTTTCGTGATATGCTTCCTCTGTGCCCAAATCCACTTGTTCCTCACCTGGCTTCTCTTTCATTACCTGATAATCCTCCTAGGCATCAGAAAAGGTAATGGCCTCGTGATATTCTACTCTAGAAACGTTATTGGAGTACTATCTATATGTTGATTCTTCATAAGTCTGAATGAAACATTTACTTGTTGTATATACTTTTAACACATCTTTAAATATAAATAAATAAATTATAAAAAAATATACATATATGTGTACAAAATATTGTATATTAGCCTATCACTCTCTCCTAAATTTTCAGGATTATTTTTCGTAAATATAATTCATTATCTATAAAATGATCTTATATATTTATTTTTAAATGTTTATATTATATATTAAATTTATTGATTCTCCTATTTTAATAAGTTTTCTTTTATGTTTCAGGTGAGTTTTACTAGCAGCTATATTGGTCGAGTTTGGTAAGTCTAAACTATAGTTTTTGGGATGGTATCTATAATTTGGACGTCAGAGACATAATAATCCATAAGAAATTCCTCCCTTAAATTTCTTTCCACACATTTTTTTCAATAAGTATCAACTTTAGTTTCAACCAATTAAAGTATACTCAGAATTATAATCCAGTTTATGTTAACCATACTGGCGGAGCGGATATTTACTGGCTCATTTAGATCAGGAGGTTGTATTCGTGAAAGTTAAAATATGTTTCTCGTTTATGATGTTTAATAAAACAAAAAATATTTATAAAAGCTATTTTTTTTTCGGTTTACTCCACAGACCTTGTAGATCTTCAGCCACCCTAACTAGCCTTCTCCACACTTGTCTTTCTTGGGCTACTGCTTTCCAGTTAGATGCATGTACCTTTTTCGTATCTTTGTCAATTCAAGGATAGACACTTCTCGTTGTAGGCCTCCACTTGGCCCCTTAGCAATTATACCTGCATTCATTGTTGTGTAGAGGCTGCTTGCCTAATTGCTTTGAGATCTGTATCTGCATCTGTCTCGTCCATCTTAAACTCCTCCCCTTCATATCATGAGATATTGGTTGACCAGTCTCTGCATGGAATTCACGTTAGTTCACTCTCGATTCTCCTTGCTAGGGTACTTGTTAGAGCTCTGGTCTCGCAGCCGTAGATCTAATAAAAGCTTTATGATAATAAATATATTACAAATAAATGTTTTTCTCGAATTCTTTGTAAGATAAAGATATTCTACTTCTTGAATTTTTTTTTAAATATTAATTTATTGCTACAACTGTACATTATAATACATTTAGTAAATCTGATCTAAGTAAAATTAGAGTGTTACAGGCGTGAAGAGAAACTACCCATTGGTAGCACTCTAATGACATTTTACATTAGCTGGTCTCGTGGACATCTTCTTTTCAGGCGCCTCGGAGGATTGTCAGGAATGGAAGAGGATGCAAGATTAGAAACTAGGGGGTTTGAGTGGTTAGAGAGTTTATAATGAAAGGAGTGATATCTGGTTCAGGCTAGATCGGTTACATAGGGAACATTAAGGTCTTTATGAATGATTTTATTTGTGACAAAGTGAGGAGCATTGAGGATTATACGACGGATTTTGGATTGTAATGATTGAATACGAGAGGAATTCAAAGGTTTAGTGGAGCCCCAAAGCTCAACTCCATATGTCCAGATTGGTCTTATTACAGTCATGTAGATCAGTCTTTTGTAATGTGTTGGAAGTTTAGACCGTTTGTCTAGTAAGTGCTGTAA
>NW_027105368.1:790111-804049 GCF_000696795.3 Halyomorpha halys | reverse complement strand
TTATAACAAGTCATGTAATTTGTTTAATAGGAAGCTATACATAAAAAAAATTAACGTAGAAAGTTCTGCATTGCAGTATAGCAAGCAAGAAAAAATTATCTTAAGAAAGAAATATAATTGTTTTTGTTAAGAGCATTTGAAGAGATTCTAAAGTTTAAGTCCTTGTTAATTAAGTTGAGGTCTGCTACAGAATAAGCTTAGAATCGCTTCTAGTTTTGTAAATACTGGTTTGATTCACGTAGTTATTATGATTTTAGAAAGAGTTATATTGCCTTAGTTACCAAGAATAGAAAATATCAATCGGTTTGTTGAGCTTTCACCATTTCATTTGGTTATCTTTACTATGTCATGTTATGTATGGTTTTTTAATATATTATACTTCATCTATCGTTCGTTCCATTTTTCTAATATTTTATAAAATTTGGAATTCATCTAAGAAAGTTTCTTTATTTATCCAGGAATATGGACAAGCACTAATATTTTTTTTTCTAGAAATTTAATATTTATCTTAGAGCTTTATAATAAACCAATAAGCATAAGCATAGGAAAAAAATCTGAACAAAAAAACTAATAACGTAGACAATCCTAAATTGCAGTATGGTAAACAAGAAAACTTTTCAGAAAGAAATAGAATTTGTTTTTGTTAAGAGTAGTTGAAGGGCCCTTGTCAATCATGTTGATCTATATTAGGGCATAAGCTGAGCATCACCTTCAGTTTTACAAATGATTTATTTGTTTTTTATCCTCAAAGTACTAGAGAGTAAAAGTAATTATAAATTGTTCATATAAAATAGAATATTTAATGTGACAAATTTCATTAAAATATTTAACCGGTAATGATATCAAGTTATATGAGCTGACACTGTTACACAAATCAACTTAATTACCATAGACTTACGACTTATTGAATAAGAAAGTATTTATAAAAGCGGGTGATTTACAATTCATCAGCAGTAGTAGTGTCAGGCTAAGAAAAATACAAATTATTTATAATATTTCGAAAAAAAAACAACAACGTTTCATTACTTATACTATCATGGAAATGCGTTCAAATCGGTTTTGAAAAGATGAATATTAGTTGTATTTGAATTATATTCTGTCTAGTTAGCTATGCATTAATTCAGTATTACTGAGCCAAATTGTTTCCGAATAAATAAACAAACAAAAACCCTTGATTTTCTTCTTTCAAAGAGGAATGGGACCATATAAACTTTCTCGCTCATGTTTTCTACCATTTACCACTCTTAAAATAAAAAAAGAATTTACTCCTGCCAAAGAACCTAATTGTAAACCAAACTTTTCGGCAAATCTACACCAAAGAAACATAGAATTCATTTATATGAAATTAAAGTTCATTAAATACAGAAGTTTTTCTAGGAGTGGGATACCTTCATCCCATAGGGAGGATGGAAAACATACTTAAAACACTTAAAGTGCTATTTTTTTCTTGAGGAAAATTTCATTCAAGAATAATTTTACAAGTTGTAAAATATGTGTTTACACGGCAAAACCTATTGTTTTATTGTGTAGAGTATTGTATTCATGCTATATAAACAGGAAAAAATAATGAATTAAAAATTTAAAAATATATTACAGCAATAAAAATAATTAAAACTAAATAAAAATTGACTCTAATTCAATAATATCAAGATAATTAAATAATAAACAAAAATTGACTTAAATAAAAATGAATCATATTTACATCTGTATATAATATTTATAGTCAGCATTGAGAATTGTTAAGCAATTTTTTCCGTCACCCTATGGAAGGCAAAAGTTGGACCCCAAGCACCTCTCTTGTTCTAAGCATCAGTTATGAAGGCAAAGTTGGACCCCAAGCACTTCTCTTGGTCTAAGAGTCAGTAATGAAGGGAAGGCTATTGGCTATTATTTAACTGTTAACCTGATAAAAATGATATTTTTAATTTTGATTATAGAAACAGCTTCTTATGGACAAACATATTTAAATCTAGGCTGCACCTAATATAAAGTATAATTTTTAAATATTAGATTAGCAACATTAATTGTTGCACTTTGAAGTTTAAGTAATAAAATATTTTATGGGGAGAGGATTCTATATTTTTAGATTAAACAGATGAAAATTATCTAATGAATATTATATTTGAATGTACTTGCTCTTAATCCAATTTAGGCTGATGGCACCCTGGTGCAATTAGTAGAAATGAGCTCGTCTGGGAGAGAGCTGTTTTCCCACAAAATCACTCTTTTCTGATATATAAATAAGGTCTGTAGTTGCAGAATTAATGAATTTCTAAATGATATAAACATATATTTTTATTGAAAAGCGACCTATCATTTTAAGCATTAAATGATAGTGCTAACGAAGTTTATATGTAACTTACATTTGTATGGAGTTGATTATAAATAGATTTAGAGCTTCGAAATCCAATAATTAAATAATAATTTATTTATTGAAAATGTAAGAATTGAATTGAATTCCTTTTAATATGTTAAAGGGGCCAGGTTCCAATATCTTACCTGAAAGTCCGAACTGTCAAGCAGGTAGTGTTGATACAGTATTTGAAGGGTACAACAAAAATTGCATCATTTCAACTCGAATTCATATTTGAAGAATTTTAGATTTTCGTATTTCATATTTTTCATGGAGAAAACGTAATTATTTTTTTTTTTTAACGATTAACACATGTTTCTTATTTTCGGATGGGGTACATGATGGTCAAAATGGGAAATAAACAGTTCAAAATCGCTATTGCAATTTGTGAAAAATTTGAAAACGCCTATTCAAGGTAAAATTTGTTCTCTTGAATCTTAATTAATTTTCATATATAAGATCATTATTAAATCAATTAACGAGTGTGTTAACTTCAAATAATTTTTAATAGTTAGATCTGCCACTATACGAAAAATTATAATAAAAACGTTGTTATTACTTGATAAACATTTGTTATAACTTCCCTTATATTTTTGAATATTTGAAAATTCAAAATAATTTTTCTCACAATGATAATGATGATTTTAACAGCAAATTAAGTGAAAAATGAGAGTACATCTTTTTCTTCATCTTCAATTGTTGTTTATATACTCTTCTACTTAACTTTATAATTACAAGATTTATTGCTTTATATTTAACAAAATCATTATTTACTTTAAAAAAAAATAATACAAAATACCAATATTCTCCTTTTCTGCAGAAAAGTGGAATTTTGTGTAGATAGTTTTTTTGTTTCTTTTGATGTCTACTTTAACCTCCTTAAATATTGCTAAAGACTTACAAGACCACCTGTTTAGTCATTGACTTCATATAATGTTCAATAAATTTAAGGCATCAGATTCTTTTAGAACATTATATATAGTTCTTATATTTCAAGAGGCTTCAAGGCTTCCACTTCAAGAGCAAATGTTTTCTTCTTCTATTCTAGAGAAGCTAGCCATGATGGTTTCGGTGAATCAACTCAGACCACTCCAAACTATGCTGTTTCTGACTTCCGTAGATTGATGATCTCAGCTGAGGTACAAATATATTTCATATAATGGCCTCCCTCCTTAGTTCTGGATCATATAATTATTTTTGTTTTCAGACATATATATATATTTTCAAATTTGTTAGCCAATTTTAACCTCTTAAATGTATCTGTTTAACTGCATAATATTCAATAAATATCCGATTGTATATTTGGACCCATATCGATTTTGTCACATTCTTTCCTCTACTTCATTATTACGGCATATTATCCTAGCAAATATATTTTTCGAAAACGGCTCCTCCGATTTGGCTTAGAATTGGAGGGATTTTGGGGATTAGACAAAAATGATTCTAGCATTTATTTAATCATGTTACATAAAATATTTCCGCTTAACGATGACTTAAAGTGTATTTCCTTATTGTATTACGTATGTTTGAAACATGTCTCCTAAGGTGTATATATAAATGATAAAATAGGAATTTATTATTCATAAATAAATTTAGATTTTGATTCAAAATAAACAATTTATATTATCCATCAAATAAATTTCTTCCCTCACTAGAACAATCCCTCATTTATTTTATTTTTTTTTTAATTTTACTAACTTCACTAACATTTCAAGATATTTCCCCATCCTCACGATTTTGTGTTTTTATTTCAGGCCAATATATGTATATAATTTAATCTATTCACTGCTTGTGTCCAAATACAATACAAATTACATTTTTTTAAACTTTCTTTAATATTGTTTACATTTATTTTAGGAAGTGTCCCTGAAACATATTATATTGTCAGCGTTACACTCCCCTGTGTATACTTCATAAATCGCTTAATTTTATCTTATAAAAAATAAAAAATACTGTTATTTTATAAAAGGAAAAATACATTGACATAAAAATAAATTATGCTTCCACAGAGCTTTCTGAACCTCTATGTTTTAATGAAAGCTTCACTGGAAGGTAGGCATTTAGTACCTTCCTTTAACGAAGAGCATTCATTATCCAAGTATATTTCATTTAACTGTAACAAGGGAAATGTTTTAGCAGTGAAATATTTTTTCTTTCTTTATTCCTCATTGTTTTATTTATACCTCTCGAAATGGAAAAGAAATGGCAATCAGTAAATAAGATAGCGGGAAATAAGTAGACGAGAGAAAAAAAAAGTGAATGGTAACTAGCGACAACTTTTTTCTTGCTTGTAATAAAGATTTTGCTGAGGCGGATACCTCATCCAGCTCTTTTGGGTATATACTGTGGACTCTGTTTTCGTAAATTTTAATTACATTTTTGGATTGGGAGTGGGTAGTTGTATGTCTACCTGGTTTACTTGACTTAACTATTTTGACTTAAAATCCTGCGATCTTGAAGAAAAATAGTTTTGAAAAACTGATATGAGGAATTTCTATTTGTAAAGTTGCAGAAGTAGATCGAGGAGAGAAAAAGAAAGGTTAGGAAAGGTATTCCAGACAACTAAGTAGGTCTGTTCCAATACGAATTTTATCCACAAACTCATATTAGATATAATTATCAACGTACAGTCCGGTCAAGAAGCAATTGTTCCTGCCTTTTTTGGAGGTGTGAAAGTAAATAATTACGGGTAAAATAATTTTGTGATCTTTATTAGAGCAAAGTACCAAATATTATCTTCAAAACATAATAATTGATTTCTCATAAGTTTTTATTTTGTTAGTTACCATGTTTTACTCCCGATCGTTCAAAGATTTTTCTTTAATGTTAACATAAAAGTAACTTTCCAACATGTAGTACAGTTAGTAATAAAGAGATTAAATAAAATGATTTTACACAACAGAAAATTTAGTAGCAATAAAATTATAAATTTTTAATGTCGCATATTGAATATTGATCCCAAAAAGCGAACTGCAAACTAACACATCTCATATGATTATTAAAAAAAACAAGACAAGGAAAAAACAACTTTATAATCAAAGTCATTACCACAATTAAATTTTTTGTCAGATAGAACACAGAAAAGAAGTAGGCTTGATTTAAAACTGAAGTAATTCAAAACTGTAATATACAAAAAAAAGTAGAGACTTCTGATTTAATATTTTTATTCTGCCTTCTATATATATTTAAAAAAAAACACTGCATAATGAAATTTGACGATGATATGTTTTTCGATTTTTCCCTTATCAATTATTTAGGTTTCGATAGTGGATATGAAAAAGTTATGCTCCCTTCTACCATTGAAGCGCGAACTGGTTGATTAAAAGTCCATTTGAAATTTATGACTTGGCACCAGCTGCTGGAACAAGGCATTAATATTGCTCCTTCATAAATACCCAGCGACTTGTTGCAAATGAAAATACAGCTGTATGGTTTCGAAATAAAACATTTTGAGATTTATTCTCGTTTTTGATTTCCTTTTATGAGCCACAAGCTTTTGGTAGAGTAAATGAATTTTCAAAATAATACATTATAATAAATAAAAGGGAAGGAAAAGATTAGAGTACAGTAAAATACAATTTTATTTGGTGTTTACTTTATTATGAACATATAATGAAATTTTTTGTCATTTATTACTTCATGATAATTAAATTATTACTTTTTTTTCTTATTACCACCTTCCTAGTCATTGGAGAGGGGGATTATCTACAGATGACCAACCTGTTCTAACCATGGTGGGATGGGAGGGGGTCAAGTTTTTCATTCTCTGGAATCGCCACTCAATGAAAAAAGTCCTTACGTTACTAACCCCAGAACCCACAGGGTTGACTCACGGCTCCAGTGTAATAGAAAATAATTATCTGCTCCACAGGATTCGAACCCGGGTTCTTGGAGTTAGTAGCATTGTGCTTTTTTTTTTTTTAATCCCCCTCCCTTGCCATCTCAGGCATACGGGGTGCGGGAGCAGTGGGGTAGTGGGCTGGGGTTTGCGCATGCCACTACTCCCTAGGATCACCAATTTTTTCCTTTTTTATTCTTTTGTTAATTATTCTATTAATTTTTTTTTTGTTTTTTTTTACTGTGGTGCATCCCAGCGCTACGTCTGATGGAGTTGCACCTTGTCCATTGCATCCCTCTGGGTGCCTCCTGCAGTTACCAGGCTGGTCCAGCCCTCCTGGTCTCAATCCGGGTTAGCTTCCTCATCTTCTGGTGGCTCGCCGATGTTGGGCGGTCAAGTCCTTCCCATCGTGTAATGAGTGGGGCCCACAGTGCCACCGTACTTCCTTAATTGTTTATTACTTAAATGAAAACTAAGTATAATTACTAGTCAAAATTGATGTGTCTGCCAAGAATAGTGAGTGGGAATAAACCATGGCGGCTGTTTAAAAACGTTAAATAAATAATTTTGTAATAAATAATAATTTTATTTTTTTTTTTTTCGTTTGTTTGTTTGAAGGTGAATTTTTCATTCGTAGCTCTATATCATTAAAACTACCTGTAATAGTGGAAAACCTTACAGAACATCATTTAAAGTTGAGTAATTATAAAATATAAACCCTATAAGTGATGTTTAAGTTCAATAGTTCAATAGTTCCCGAGAAACATTTTTTTTTTTTTTTTTAAAGGAAACTACTTTATATCATTATTAAGCTAACTTTAATTCTAGTGTCAGCAGACCACCACCTGTTCCCCTCATGGTTTCCAAGATAGTTTTTCAACATCATGGTTTCTAACAACTGATTTTTCAGTATATGTCCTCCTATAGAACCGCCTTCTTTAGCAAATCCTTCGTCATACGTGCAACCTCCTTCTGGAACTCTCTCCCCATCTCCATTCACCAGTCCTCATCCATTCTTTCCTTTAAACAATACCTATTTCTCCACTTATTGCATAACCAAACCTCCGCATCATTGTAATAAAATAAATAGGCATATATTAATTAACATTGTAAACTGTAGTTAACCCAATATCCCAATGTAATTTCCTTATACTTACTGGAAACTTGTAAATGCTTGCCAGATAAAAATCTTAATGCATGATCCATGAATTTATTCTTAGGGGACATATGCCCCAGAATATATAATTTAATTTCTATCCATTTTAGTCTGAACACCTTTTATTTTTCTTATAAGTCCGACGTTTCGGCCAATCCGGCCATCCTCAGTGACAATCTACTACATAACAGCTTTTATTACATGTATGATCCTCAAACATTTCAAAATACTTAACATTATTATTTATAATTTATCTTACCTTAATTCAATGTTGGAAATATATAATTTAAAAACTCTCACTCCATGCAGGCTATTTTGCCCAGGTCAAAACAACAGTTTCTAAGATTATTATTTTTTCATTTCATTTCATAGATGTTTAAATTTAAATGCTGCTTTCTAAAAAAACCGTATCTCGGAAATTAGTCAACGTAAACAGCTTCAGGGCTCATATTTTAGTGAATTTACTCCAAACTACTTTAAATGATGTTTGGATGTGCTTTTTAATGCTGTTAGTAGTATTAAAGATGTAGAGCTCCGAATGAAAAATTAAGTATTTTAAACATTTTGTAAAAACCGCCATGTGAATTCCCCCTTCCTATACTTGACAATTTTATAAATTTTGTATAGCAATTAAAAGTAGTTTTCATTAATGTAATAAAAAATTAGGGTGAAATAACTGACTTTTTTCCACCGAGCTATTGTAATAAAGGGTGGGCCAATGAAAGTGACAATTTCAAAATGATTTTATTTCAGTAGTATTAAATGTCCATTAATAAATATAAATGACCGGCCATTTGGTGTACAATAGAGAGTTTTTGAAAGAAAATATAATAATTAATATTTTGCTATATTGCTATATAGTGTTCGCTGCTATCAATCAGTATTTCTGTAGAACCCTCGTTCGATAAATCATTTAAGTGGCCAGTCCCGGTCATAAAGAACTCAAGGGGTCTATACATTGTCTGATAATTAATCGTTGTGATTGTATGGAGTAATTAACTGTATATCTTGAATCAAGGGCTAAAAATGAATCCTTGCTGAGATATGAAACTTCCACTCCTCCATTCATCCTTCTATCCCTTGAATCGATCTGAAAAATATATATGTGTCATATCATCATACATATTTGTTTTTTTAACTATCAACACATATTTTAATCATCTGTCTATCTTACCTTATTTATTTTATAACAGATCGGCCTGGTGGACCTTACATAGTTGATATAACCGTTACATTATATTTTTTTTTTAACAGTTGATTATGGGGGGGAGGTTATAATCTCGTACAAAAGACACCCCTAACTATATAAATAGATAAGAATAATGCTTCTCAATAAAAGAGAAAAGAAAAATTAATAACAAAAAAATATGATATTTGTAGACTTAACAAAACAAACAATTCTCTTGTTTGCCCTTTAATTGGAAAAAAGAAACAAGTAAATTTGAATAAGGGACGAGAGAAGAGAAATAAAAAAGTAAAATAGAGGTAGTGTGAAAAATGAATTACTAAATATAGAATTTATAACAGAATGTCCTGCAGCAGCCTGGGCTTCAGTCTTCGGGTTGAGGTCGGGTTTCCCAGGTTGTAGGTCACTGCTTCATTAACTGTCGGCAACTGGGAGTGGAACCGTTTTTTGATGTAATCGTCTATTGACTCCATTTCGAATTCCCGATGCAATTGGCTATTTCTTATGAATCAAGGAGCATTAACTGCGATTCTTAGGACTTTGTTTTAAAAAGATTGTAATATTTTTCCTTTTCGTAAACGATGCCGCTTCCCAGACTTCACAGCCGTACATCAACAGTGGACTGAGAATTGTATTCAATATAAGAACAGTTGTTTCTGACTTTAGTTTGGAGATCTGTCTACTAAAATTGTATTATGACATCGGTCCTTTTATTCTAGTAAAAAAAAAAAAATTAACTGCTTAAATGGGTTCGATGTTGACATGCAGACATAAAGGACTACATCCAACAAATGAGAATTTCAAAGTCATTAAAATGAATTTTTCTAGATAACGTTTTTTTTTTTAATTTTTGGAAATGTCGATTTGTGTTTTAACTTATTTACTCCCTTAACTAATTTATTCATTAAATTATTTCTTTTAACTTATTCATTTAAGTATTTTTTATAACTAACTTTTTTAAAACTATATCTTAGTTTTTTAAATGTATTTATTTATTTGTTTTTTTTTAATTGATCTACTGCCGTGACTATTACGTCTTTGGTTTGATTTAACATTGCTGTCAAATGATAAATTCGTTTCATTTGTTTAACGGATCGGTAGTAGGGAGCGGATCACAGGAGGGTGGAGGTCTGAGGGAGTGAAATAGGGAGAATAAAATTGTTTAGTGGAATGAAATTGCTAAATAGAAAAAAAAAATTAAAATATTCGTATTGCGTGTGTAGAAGAGTATAGATTGTAAAGGGAAAATATAGAAATAAAATTGTTGTTTTATCGTGTGAATATATGAATTGTATGTGTCCAATCATTAATTGATTGGTATTGTAGCAACCAAATGTATTTGATCAGCGTTGCATTTCTCTTTAGACCTTTTTCTATTAAACGCTTAGAACTACTGTTTTTTTCTCCTTCAGCTTAATTATCACTGTTTTCTCATTAGTTATATGAAAGTTATCAAAATTCGTCCTCTGTAACAGAGACACAAAATTATTTTTAACATTCGTAAATACAGTTAACTGTCTCTGTCGAGAAATCACTTATATAAAAAGGATTTGGCCGTTTTCCTCTTGGTTTGATAACAGTTTTAGATTAATTAAAACTTATTTTCTCTAGGGACTGAATAATAAATTTCAATTCTTACTTTATTTTTTTTTCAGAGAAGGGCGATAACCTGTTGATAGCCGTGGCTTCCGGTAGCCGCTAATGGAATGGTCGCCCACGGCTTCCGTTAGTAGTTAAAAAGCTTAAAAGATTTTCCTTGGACCAAAAATGTTTACTGCTAAACCTTTTTTCGTTATAGATCTCAATGCTTAACTCATCTCTCTTTTTTTCAAACATTTATAATTCAATTTCAGGCTACTATATACTTGATCTCACTGGATCAGGAAAAACACGTCCCAACTCATTTTATTTTTAAAATTCTATATCTATATGTTATTTCTTAACATTTGTTTTACCAAAACAAATTATTATTGACGGAATGCTGAGAATATGATTCGATTAAAAAAAAATGTATATCTTGATTAATACAATTTTGGTTTTGTTTCCAGTATGAAACTTCTTTAAACTACTTAAGATCGGACAGTAATTTCTTTATATTTATAAAGTCCATACCATAAAATATTACCAATTTTGTATTGTTGAGTGCATCATCTTGAAATATAATCACTTAGGCTTCCAACATTATATAATTGTACTAAAAAAATATAAGTTTCCTAACATTGTCTTATAACATCTAATTTGGATAAATAAATACTGAAATGGAAATAGTTTGTTATTAAACTACAGTAGTAAGTTAAATTAGTCTTAATTTCTAACACTAAAAAAGATAATTCAAAAAAGAAACCGATGAATCCTTTTATTTTCTCTCAGAACGAGTTTTTTCCTATATCATCCGAAAATGCTTAGCTGAACTAAAAGTTATTGCAAAAATAAAAAATTGTATGAATTGTATATTTAGTTTAGTATTGGACCCCCATTAGAACCATGATGTAAAAGGAATATACTTTTTTTTAATCTTAATTACATTATTATTTCTACATATGTAAATTTATTTAAATCAATTTAACTATGTTATTTGCTCAATATAGATAAGGAAAAAAATATTGAAATATATAAAAATAAATAAATAAAAGTAACTGCCTCTTGGGTACAGATACTGTCATGGATTTATTACTACCAGTCGTACCTGAGATTCGGTGATTCCATCCCACAGAATACCCTTCAGCTCCTATTATCTTCTCTCGTTTCCCTAACTTCGACTATGGTTCCTTGATCTAAGGAGAGCTATCTGTTAGGGTTGAAACTGAAGATAATAATCCAACTTCCCCAAGGCTATACCTACTTTGAGTTTTCCTATTACAAGTCTTTAAAATCAAAAACATATCGATATCCTTGATCTCCTCAGACTACGTTCATCCATCCATTTATTAAACTCAAAATGCCGACAGATTGATTTATATATGCACTCCCATAGAATTGCCTCCTTTACAAAGGATTTGTCATACTCGTACATGCAAACTTTTGGAATTTTCTTCCCATTTTCGTTCGACAATCCTCATCCATTCTTTGCTTTAAACACTTTTTCCTTCACTTACTGCATAAACGAATCAATCTGAACAATGTATATAGTCATATATTGATTATTATTATAAATTGTAATTTAACCTAATGTATTGATGTAATTTTAACCTGCGTACTGAAAATTTCTAAATGTTTTCCTCATAATTAATCCTAATGCGTGAAGCATATATTTATACTAAGAGAACATTTGAACATTTATTTTTTTTACTAGGCCTGTAAGATAGAAATAGAGACTATTTATTCCACTGTAAGAGTGTGGCGTTACCCGCAGTAGATATTTTGTCTAATGTTTTTGTTCTGAATTTTTTTTTATATCCCCCTCTTCTTCTTACTTTATAGCCTCAGTTTCATCCCTGACCTGAAGGTTCTCTCAAGGCCCATTTTTTCATTCGCCTCTCTTGTACTTCTCATCTTTCTCCTGGAGGCCTTACCTCCTCATCTGCAATTCTTCCCCTCTACAATGCCTTGAGTTTCATCCCTCAGCTGGTCCTATCCATTCTGTGGTACCTTAGCTTCATCTCTTAGCCCACTGCTGAAAGTACTCAAAATTCATCCCTGGACATTACTAGTGACCGTAAGAAATATACAATGGATGGTGATAGCGAATAAAATATTAAAGTCAGGTTGTTATATGATATAATGCTTAGTATGATTAAGTGCATACATTTGGAATACCTGGAATACTATAAATAATAGGTGACGTAGTTAAAAATTTAAATTTAAAGTTTTATTTGGTGCTAGTGGGTAAAATACAAGTTATTTTCAGAATTCAAGGAGGAGCTAAAAATATTTTTTCAAGCAGGTTAAAGGTGAGTATACAGAAAAAAAAAGCAGACAACGCTAATACATTAAATATAAATAACTACATTATTGTAACATATTGTTGCTTAAGCTGTGATAGTTCTTTTTTTTTTATTATTTATTTATTGTAATTTACAACTGTACAAAATAATACAACAGGTAAATATGTAGTATGTTTCATATACACTTGAAAATCTTGGGAAGGAACCACCCATTGGTGGTACTTCAAACATTAATTTAAGCTCGGAGGATTATCAGGGATTGTTAAGGATAAAAGATTAAGAATTAATGGGTTAGGATGGTTAAGGAGTTTGGAATAAAAAGACGTTCATCTGTTTTGGGTCAAATCTGCAACGAATGGGATGTTAAGGTCTTTATGAATGAGTTTATTTGTGACGTAATAAAGAGCATCAAGGATTTTACGTAGGATTTTGGATTGTAACGATTGGATGCGGGAAGAATTTGATGGTTTGGTGGAGCCCCAGAGCTCAATTCCATATGTCCAAATTGGTCTGATTATTGTAGTGTATACTAATTTTTTGTAATGAATGGGAAGTTTAGAGCGTTTGTCAAGTAAGTGTTGTAGCAATCGGAATCTACGAGCAGTTTCTTGTCGTTTCAGTCTTGTGTGTGGATTCCAAGTAAGTCTCTTGTCAAGATGGAGTCCTAAGTATCGAATCTGTTCAACAGGTGTTAGTGGTGTATCTAGAAAGGATACTGTAGGACAGGAGGGCAGAGGTTTACGACGGAGAGTAAAGGTGATCTGGTGGGATTTTTCAGGATTTATTTGTGATAGTTCTTAAATCCAAAGAAATTTCCATATCATTTTAAAAAATAAAAACTGAATGAATTCATGAGGTCATAGTAAGAACATGTAAGTATCTTACAACCAATAGTTAAAACAAGATAAACTTAGAATGATTCATTGATTTTTTATAATTCTTATAATAATAATAAAATAATTAAGTACAAACTAAAATGGATAAAAATAAATTTTTATATACAAAACATAAATAAAAATAAGAAAACAACTGGAGTAAATAATTAAAATAAAATCTTGTATCACAATCATAACTATATAAAATATTTACTTTCTGCACAGGGAGCCCCGAATCAAGCCTTGTCACCCAAATGTAGATGGCAAGGCACAACTCCAGGATCTCAGTGCTTTTCTTCCAGCCGCGTCGCTTGTATTGAGTGGCAGTGGAGACTGAGTAAGAGTGCTTGAGCCAAAAACGCTCAGGGCATGAGTGAAGAAGATGACCATTGTAGTTTACAATAGACTCGGGGTCATTGCCGTTTTAAGCTTCGGATGGCAGGGAGGGAAGGGAGATTGTAAGGACGAGTGGAGCTGGATAGATATTGCACTACAATGTTAGGACAATGAGTAAGGTTTTGAAGTGCAGCATTAATTTCGTACATGCTCTTCAACTATTCCATGCCAAATGTAATGTGAAATCGTATGTGTCTTATGATTAGACTGACGATATAACTTAAAAATGAAAGGGTTTTGGGCAGAGTAA
>NW_027105368.1:755142-789226 GCF_000696795.3 Halyomorpha halys | reverse complement strand
ACCACCAATGGTGGTTCCTTCCCAAGATTTTCAAGTGTATATGAAACATACTACATATTTACCTATTGTATTATTTTGTACAGTTGTAAATTACAATAAATAAACAATAAAAAAAAATTAAATATATACATAGCTTATGTACACTAACATTCAATTACCGTTAGAACAACGTTTTCGATACATTAATTCCACACTATCATTTTTTCGGGGTGATGCTAAAACATCTCATTCCTTCCAAGGAATCTAATTACAGGTCTAATTTCGATTCGGAACAGAGTAAAGACTAATTAATTAACCGATCTAATTATATCGCTGATTACTGAAACAGCCAAGAACATTAGGTATATTGATGACTGGGTTGACTTATATTAAAAAACCTCTTAGCTAGAGCCGAGATGGGAATGGCAATGCCCCCCCTCTCATTGGGATTCTGCAGATAGCTACGAGACTAATTGCTGATAGTAATTGCCTCCAATGGGAAGGGTAGCCGTCAAGGTGACGCCTTAGCGGTTCTAATGTCCCTGTCTCCTTACTACGGGGGGGGGGGTCTTACTTAGCTTTTTTTTATGTCCTTCTTCTTCTTTTGTGGTAGTTGTTAACTTTTAATGTGACATTATATCCCAAGTCTTCACAGGGCTTGAGATACCTTTTGGCTCAGCTTTTCAGGTGATAAACGGAACTTATATATGCTATAAGAGTAAACGATCGAACTTCTGCGTTGTCTTTTACAGCGTCTTCTATAATTACAAAAACGGCAAATAAAATAACTTTGAATAATAAACATCCTAATACGATTTCAGATGAATTTAAATTTATGAAATCATGATTGCAATACGTATATGCAAGGATAATTACTGTAGGTAATTGTCCAAAATTATTTATATTAATTAAATTTATTTGAGTCCTTTAAACTATTATTATTGGATTAGCTTTTCAAAGACATAGCGTATTTACCAGTTCACCAACTATGTATCTTTATAGAATATTCTTATCATCGTAATATATAATATATTAGGGAGTAGTATTTGAAAATACTACATAAACTACATAAAAGAACCAAGAATTTCTTTTCTACATTTATTAGAATAATATAATATGCTATAGTATAATAAAGTAATGTACTAAAATGATTGCAAAGAAATTATTCAGATATATGCCATTAAATATCTTTTATAGTGCATGCTGCTCTATGTGGTTGGCTACCATCTCTTCATTAAGTGTCTCCTGGAAGTGTTGATGGTCAAGATTTTCCTAGCCCATTCTTCCTGTAATCGAGGTGTCTAGGCCCCTGTCCAGCTTGAAGTACTTGAACCCTGTCCCTCGCTCGATATGTCCTCTTGCCCCAATTTCATTGTCAGGGAGTATCATTCTTTTTCATTCTCCCTTCTGATTGGGTTTTTTGTATAACGAGCTTGAAATAAACTATAATTAATTGACTTTCTTGCCGACAAGTGAAGTCGCTGATATCTGGTCAAATGGATTTGTGTCCATTATCAGGTCTTTGATCAGGTGCCTTGACAGGTCCCTATCGTGTTTCTGCCAACCGTCACATCCCAGAGGTCATGTATCCATGACAAACCAGATGTTCCGGAAAAAACCTATGTGAAGATATTTATAATACTGAGAGGGTTAATACATATCAATTGTCTACATTAAGAAAATGAGAAGTAATTGAAATTATACCTTAGATGATAATCAATCGAGTTTCTTGTGGGTCCATATAAAAAAAATTAAATTGATATTGTATCAGCTAATTATTTTGCAAGATAATGGATAAAATCACAGCCATTGTTAATTATATTAATGCTAACAGTGCATAAATTGGTGTAAATAGTGAATTTCTGCAGATTTTAACTGTAGATGGGGGTAAATATAGTGTTAATAAAACTTTTAAATTAATGATGTAAAATTTTAAACTTTTATGAAGACCAAGGAATGATCTATCAAGTTTTTGACGATGTGGTAAATTGGTTGGTGTAGCCAATGAAGCTTATATAAGTCTCATATTCACCATATTTCGTTTGACGGAAGTGTCAATGAATACGTAGCACCCTTGATTTGGAATTATACAAAATATTGAATTGAATCATAAATGATAAAAAATGATAACTGATAATTGAATAGTAAAAAAAAAATAATTGATTGATAATAGTGGAATCAGATGGTAGTAGATTGAAAACAGTGAAGATGAAATATAATATCATGTAGGCTAGAAGCACTACTTACATATCTTATATTATACATATCTTCTTAGCTACATGATATTATATTTCATCTTCATTGTTTTCAATCTACTACCATCTAATTCCACGAATTTCAATCAATTATTTTTTTTTCCTATTCAATTATCAGTTATCATTTTTGATTTAATTCAATATTTTTGGTTCCTTTTCAATTTTATGTTTCTCTAAATGTTGTTGTTATCAGTTTTGTTCTATAACCCTGATGAAGACCTGAAACTCAGGTCGAAACGTCGGCATAAAATAAATAAATTATGGTTTTGTTTATTTTTGTTGTTCTTTGCTGACCGCACCCCCCCAACAAACTTTTATTTGTCCAATAATTATATTCTTCGTTCTAAATCGGTCACATCGTTATCCCTGTTGAATAGATCAGCTATTTAAGACTCTATTTTTACAACCAAATGGATTCCAGCTACTACAACACTTACTTGCCTCCCAACTTCAATTTTACTACCAAAAACTCTTATACACTATATTCATCAGACTATTAATACGGTATTCAGCTTTAGAGCGGCACGAAACCATCAAATTCCTCTCGTGTCCAAAACTTACTGAACAGAATCCTTTGAAGAATCTTCAATTATTAAGTCACGAATAAAATTATCGGTACATTCTTTAGTTCTAAACTCCTTTTCTGCACACCAAACCGACTAGCTTTTAAAATTTCATCTCAAATCAAGAATAGGATTAACCGTATTAGAGTGATTTATCTTACAATAATCATTGTAGAGCTGCTAATAGGTAGTTTCTTCACAAGATATAATGTCATCAATTCACACAGCTTACGTTTACTTATTGCATTTTAAAAAAAAAGTTATTTTAAATGGTCATTTTTCACCATATATGTTTTGTTTTCATTTTACGTAGCAGGTTATATAATGTATTACATAAAAGGAAAATCTCACGAAGAAGATATACTTAATTGTAATTATAAATAAAATAATGAAAAAGTATATTATGCTACATGAATAAATTAAAGAACATTTTGTATGTATAAAAAAATTGGTGTGGAGCGTTTTACGCATAACTTTTATTTTCCAACCTATGAGGCAAAAACTTTTATTTTTCTGTTGCTATAGTGTTTTTGGTTACTCGACCTACGAATGGTTATAATTTGAAACCCAATACTACTAATACAGCACTCACCATTGATGGTAATAATTACATTATTCAAACTTTTTATAAGCTAAGGTAACAAAAATATTTATACACCGAGCTTAATAAAATCGTCAGAGTAGATTTTGAGAAATTAAAAAAAATGTGAAAAATAATTTCTATCAAGTTACAGTTTCTGCCAATCAATTTAAAAACAAAAAAAAACGCAGAAACATCTCAGATATATAACCACATTTTTATTTTTTTTTATTTATTTATTTATTGATATTTACAACTGTATAAAAAATACAATAAGTAAATTTGATCATAATGACATAATGATATGATAC
Source organism: Halyomorpha halys (assembly GCF_000696795.3). Taxonomy (NCBI): domain Eukaryota; kingdom Metazoa; phylum Arthropoda; class Insecta; order Hemiptera; family Pentatomidae; genus Halyomorpha; species Halyomorpha halys. The sequence goes on along the minus strand of NW_027105368.1, from coordinate 785,538 downwards.
AGGATGTAGAGAAACTACCCAGTAGTAGAACTCTAAAAACAGTTTACAATATAAGGTCACGACGCCATCTTCTTTTCAGGCGCCTCGGAGGATTGCCAGGAATGGAAGAGGAAGCAAGGTTAGAAACTAGTGGGTTTGGGTGGTTAGGGAGTTTATTATGGATGGAATAATATCGGGTTCGGGCTAGATCGGTTACATAAGGAACATTTAGGTCTTTATGGATGGTTTTATTACTAACAAAATAAGGAGTATTGTGGATTTTACGAAGGATTTTGGATTGTAAAGATTGGATACGAGAGGAATTCGAAGGTTTAGTGGAGCCCCAAAGCTCAACTCCGTATGTCCAGATGGGCTTTATTATTGTCATGTAGATCAGTCTTTTGTGATGAGTTGGAAGTTTAGACCGTTTGTCTAGTAAGTGCTGTAATAGTCGGAATCTGCGTGCAGTTTCCTGTCTTTTCAGTCTTGTGTGAGGATTCCAGGTTAGTCGTTTGTCAAGATGTAGTCCAAGATAACGAATCTGTTCTACAGGGGTAAGAGCCACATTATTAAAGTATACTGTAGGCCAGTCGGCAGGTTTACGACGAAGAGTAAATGTGATTTGTTGGGATTTATTTTTATCCACCAATTTCGACACCATTCTTCGAGGATTGTGATATGGGACTGGAGAGTTTGGGTTGCAATCAAAGGGTTATTACTAACTGTGAGCACTCATGTGTCATCAGCATACGTGGTAAGGATAGTGTTAGGATGTTAGCTGCATAGACGGTGTAGAGGATGGGACCGAGAATACTACCTTGAGGAACACCAGCGGAATAGAGGGAACCTATTGAAAATAGAGGGATGAATAGGAACCATATAACCGCATTAAATATAGAATATCAATTTTATACACAGTTTTGTATGAATTGGTCATTTGCAAAAATGCTCTTCTACTACTTTTTTTTTATTTTAATCTCCAATGGCATTTAAGTTTACTATATGTATATAAAAATATTTATTTTTTTATTATATAGCCTAAACTTTTTTTAAAATGCTAAAAACCTAAAGATCAAAAATAAAAATTAGAAATACATTGTTTTTAATTACATTAAAGCAGGGGTGCAGTAAGGAATAACTGTTTGACCAAAGGTTGTGCAAGGAGGTAATTTGATCAGATTCACGCACCAACCAGATTTGTACTCAATTAAGGATACCCACTTTATGAGGCTGAGTAGACCCCAGAAGGCTCCAATCCCAGAGGGCAGACTCAAGGCTACAGTGAAACAAAAAATAATCACATGCCACAGCAGGATTTAATCTCGGATGCTTGGAGTTAGTAACACAGTGCCTTACCAGAGAGCTACCTACTCCCTATTGTTTTTAATATAAACATTTATTCTATATTTGGACGTTTTCGTAATAATATGTCCCCCTCTTGAGCTTAACATAATATCCTATTGGTTTCAAAGACAGTACATAGAATTTGTTAGTTTCGTTTATGACAATAAAAAACAATTAATAAATAAAAGAATAATTTGAAATTATATTGTTCTTGCTGTTGTTAATATTTATTATTATGCTGATAATTCTAATTAATTAAGTAAAATTGGTTTGTCCCTGTGGAGGGGACAGTACCCTCGAAGCGTCCGAGAATAGAATATATATATAATAAAACTATTTAATTTCTATTTTAACTTTTTGACCTTTAAGAAATTACAATTTTTAAAATTTATGAAAATATTTGTTTTATTATACCCGAAGATTGCAAAAATTTTGATCCTATCTCTGATACTAGATACTTTTAGGAGGGCTACTTCAGTTGAGCATACTTTATTCATTACATAGTGCTTCAACTATTCACAAGACTGAGAAGAAGATGTGGAAGAGAGGCATAGTGGTGGTTTTAGGGGCTTAGTATTGAATCCCTGGAGATTGGGAGCTCTGGTGTCTTATCCTCCAAAGTCCCGAGTACCGAGGACCTCTATCGCCCACAACCAGAAACGTTTCATAACAACTACCTTATCCTTAAGGAAAGGATTATCTCCGGAGTTTTATCCTGCGCCCAAGTTATCTAGGTTATACCAATATACAAAAAAAAAAGAAGATCGTCAATGATGTTTTTAATAAGCAAGGATAATAAAGACATTTAATTAAACAATTAGTTCGGGCTGATCGGTGAATAACTCTAGATTTCATATTAATTATAGTTCTGTCAATAAAAAAAATAATTGTTCGAATTATTACTTTTTGACTGGGATCAGTAGAATTAATATTAAAGATAAAAAAAAGTTTACATTCTTTAATTACATCCGACTTTTCAGTATTTTTTTTATTGACTTATTTTCAGATTTCAACCACTTATGGGTTATTATAGCTTTAATTTCTGAAATTTTTATCAGTCATTATTGCCCTAATTTCCAAATTGAAACGTATAATACCTATTGAAAAATGGGAACATGTGGTAAAATTTGATTAAATTTTATGATAAAGTTTTGAATGATTGAGAAATTCAAAAAAGGTTAACCATCGTATGTTTATTATCCTGCAAAATTGAGTGTAGATGTGCTAATAATTCATATAAAGATTTGAGGGAGTCGTATGCTTGACATTCAATTGAAATTTGTTTTACGGTAAGTCGCTTTCCGCAAGTTTGACATACAGGTGGAGAATCGTGGGCTATAAGTCAGGAGCGTATCACCTATTCCAAGATGCGTCAAGTATTTTTAAATAAGCCTATTAAGTCATTTAAATAAAGCTTAAGTTTAGTTATTAAGTTCAGTATTTTATATTAGAATTTTTTAAGGCCGGAACCCTATGAGCTAACTATTCTCATCATACTATGATGAGCTTACCTTGTAGAGGAATATGGAATTTCAGGTAGACTTGATTCCCACACAGACAGGTTCATACACGGGTTTGAATTTTTTGGTTTGTTGTTAATAATTTTTGACAAAATAAAAGTTAAGCTAAATTTGAGCGTGAAAAATTTCTTTTTGTGGCCTTCTTAAATTGTTACTTTCACATACCTCTATCTGGAATAGGGAAAATATTGGGATGTTGCTAAATTTCGATTTCAAGTTATCGACAAAAATACATGTTTTGAATTACCCTGAGAACAGATAACCAAGTTTCGCAAAATGGTTATATTTTTTCGAGTTTTTAAAAAAAAGCTTTAGCTATCTTGATTAACCTCGGCATATCAATGTACAATAATCTTTAATATCAAATCTTATCTTCGTTGGAGTATTTTGATAAGGCTTAAGTGACAAATTTAAAAACAAAATCCTTCTCTAAAGTACCTTTAATCATGAGTAATCTTTAATCTACGTGACGAACAAGGGTCGTAGTGTAATGGCCATGTAACTAAAAAGAGGGTGTGGGCTAAAGGTCACGTGAGAAGTTAAGTTCAGTTCGAGCTAAATTTGAATTTAAATTCCCCACCATGCACGTGTACAAATGCTGGTTTCTAATTAGCTGCCTAATGATCACGTGAGTGGTTAAGGTTAGGTTGAAGTAAAACTTTTAAATTGGGATCTCCCACAGTAGGTCACGTGACCAATGGTTAAGGTAGGGTCCAAAGGCCAAAAAGGCTCATTGCTATGGGCGAAAACAATCTATTCCCCTACTTCCGATTCGGACAGGAAAATCCAAAACAACTTTTTTTTTAAGACCCCTTTTCTAGTCATTTGCGACATCCGCGGGAAGTGGGGTTATCTTTCTTGGTGACCAACCAATTTTAACTGTAGTAAGGGGTCAAGTTTTTCATTTTGGGGGACCGCCTTAAAAAAAGACGCCTCAGACTGGATTCGAACCGGCACCTTCCGCAGTTCTCAGAATGATTAGACCTGCGCTTCACTCACCTTAGCTACGGACGGCCCAAGACATATTTAGATAGCATTACGAACTCGTTATCTTTGTTAAACTACTCAATTATTGTCAGACGTTTAATTTATATTCCTTACTTCTATCTCCAGACACCCTAAACTAAGAATTAAATAGTAACAGCAAAATAAACATTTTTGTTCATAATTTTCACTTCCTCTAGTGTTTAGTTTTTTTTATTTTCGAAACTGACCAAAAAAAACGACATCTTTACACGAGCCCACCAATTTGGACAATACTTTGGATTGTATAGTGGGTGGTAAGTGAAGATTGTATAATTGATGGGCACCGCACCACATTATTTGATTAAAAAATCCCCCCCCCCCCAAAAAAAAAAATAAAAGGAAAGATGATTCGGGTACGGTCGAGTAGTCGTAAAACTATTTATATTATGAAGCAATGTTTCGCCCCACGTTGCAGGGCTTCAACAGGGTTAGAAAAGATACAAGCACTAATATGATGTAAACCGAAATCAACAAAGTAAATGAAGAATTAAAAAGATTTACTGTGGAATTTAAAAATTAAATAAGAATAATAAAAGTTTTAGACGGAAATAATAACAGATACAAATAGGAGAAATATAAAATACAGAAATATGCACTCTAATAGAAAGAAAAAGGGGAAGAAGAATAAAGGAAGATAATGAACAAGATAGGTAACATGCCTGTCAGACTAGAGGTCAATGCGAAAATGAAAGGTAGATAGGATGTAATAGATAAGTAGTGGGGATTGACGGTTAGAAGTACGTTACATTTAAAAATAATTTTAAAGTATTAGAAAATTAAAGAAAATATTAAAAATAGGCTAACATTAAAACGTATTATACATACTAGAGGGAAGGGGGGGGGAGAAAATATTTTTAAAAAAACTCCAGAAATTTGTTTTTAATTTGAAAAAAAAACATTTTCCTCTTATCTCCATAATCAAATGCTTTGTTAGTTTTATTCAAACTATTATAGGATACAACGAGATCTGATAATCGATATTCGAGAGCACATTGATGTATTTTCGCAATTTCAGCATAATTGATTTGTAAGCAATTTTAAGCCTGGGTTGGCGAACAACCACAAAATATGCTAAAAAAATATATACATATTTTACGTTTTTTATTGTTAATATTTTTGCGAAAAGTTAATGACCGACTTAAATTTCTTGAAGCTCATATGGTATCTATTCGAACGCTGTGACGTAATATTTTGTGTTTTGTATAAAAACTTTTTTTAAATATGTTGAACAAAAACAATAAACTTTTCAGAACAGTTATGTAAAATTTGGTATTATATTTATTAATTTTGTCTACAATTTTTCTTTTAATTATTCAATTTGATTTTCTTATAATTATTATTTAGAAAATACATTAAGAATCTATTTTAAAATATAAACTAACCAGCCAGGACTATACCGGTATTTTTCAAATATAATCATTAATCGATTTATTGAAATATGACTTTCAATGATCCACAGAAATGCAGAGATATGGAAATAGTTTATAGCAGTTCATATTACTATTCTTGATAAATTTTCAAAATTCAATTTTATTTTTAAATATTTAACATTAGCTTTCAATTTAATTTTTAAAGCCATGCTTCCACGTTGTTAATTCGTATTCATTTAATCCTCCGAATTTCTTCTTTTTGAAGTAGAACGGGGATCTCCCATTCCATCTCACCCCTCGCAGGTAATTGGTTGGATAATAGTGTAAGCAATAGAGCAAGCGAGACGTAATACATTGGTATGTCTCCAGGGTCCTGTTGTTGCTGGCCTGTAGGTAAACAGTATAACACAATGGAATGGCTCCAACAATGGGAGTACGTTACAATACAGGAAGGCTAATGGTATTGTTTCAAGTTTAGTTAGGGATGGAATGACATTAAGCTCTACATACCTTAGACGTTCTCGTGTATTCTTTAGTAGAAGAACCTCGTTATAGTTAAGGAAACGCTTTCTTAAATTAACTATAACTGATTCATTACAAAAGTCTGATTTACATGACAATTATAAGGCCTAGCTGGACGTACGGAGTTGAGCTCTGGGACTCCACTAAACCTTCGAATTCCTCTCGTATCCAAACCTTACAATCTAAAATCTTTCGTAAAATCCTAAATGCTCCCTACTTTGTCACATATAAAATAATCCACTAAGACCTTAATGTTCCATTTGTAACCGATCTAGCCCGAATCAGGTATCATTCCTTCCATTACAAACTCTCTATCCACCCAACCCATTAGTTTCTAATCTTGCTTCCTCTTTTATTCCGGACAATTCTCCGAGGAGTTTGAAAAGAAGATGGCCTCAAGAACTTATATTGTAAAAATGTTTTTAGAGTGCTACCAATGGGTAGTTTCTCTACATGCTTGTACCATACCATAATGATTTCCTCAAATTTACTTGACGTATTTATGTACAATTGTAAATATCAATAAATGAATATAAAAAAAACTATGGCTGATTATAATTAACTTAGTTATACTGATGCGATTTATATTAACCGAAAAGAAAATATTTTTGTTTTAATTTTAAATTTTTTCTAGTGGACGAAGGAATCCCATGGTCAGCTTAAATCACTTGTAATAATAAATAATATTCCACTTTGTTACAATAAAACAACTTGGGAAGCAGATTCAAGAAACCGTAGCTACACAAAAATTAAAATACAATGACCGTTGATAATAATAGCCCTATCTTTAAAGCTTAATAACTCAATCAACGATTAATAATCACCAATACTATTCAGGGAACCTCCTTGAATAAATTTTGTTCGTATAAAAGGCATTGCAAACAAATATGCTGCTCTCTGTTAGCTGGGTAGACCAACGGCTATTACTTAGAACACGCGGGAAGCGATTAGACGAACAGCCATCTTTAATTTTACAAGTTGAATTTATTTTTCTACTCTCAATCTCTTCACCAGCCAAATGGAGTAGAAGAGTTCAGGGATCTACTAGCTCTTCGGGAGGCGGAGGGGAGAATGGGCAACCAAAATTATAAACACTACCTTCATCCAAGAATCATCTCAAAACGAACACAGCAACAAGAAATCTAATCAATGTATGTCATAGTTTAATGTATATAATAGTCTATAGCCCAATAACCTATGTAAATTTCAATAGTGTTAAATATATTTGTTGTCCCATTACACAGTTCACTCAGTAAATATCAGAACCAGTTCTATATTCATCAATAACTGCATACTCTGGCTTTACCCCAGACTGCATTCAACGTAGCTGTAATTATCATAGTATTGTTGTGGGACAAAGTCATACAGTGCTGCTGCTATTGCATAATTCGGCAGTGAATACGTTATATAATTTTTGGAGTTTAACTTTGTACGTTGATTCATTGATTACGAAAAATGAAGCTCATGATTGTCAGATTTAAATTAGTATGTGTATAATATAAAGACTTCCGGTTTTTTAGAGTATTCTGAGAGATCTAGTATTGTTTTAAGACTTTGGTAGATCTAGGATGCACGGTTATTTTCAAATTTCTCAATGGTTATACTTTGAACAAAAGTGAAACCCAAGAAGATTCTTTATGATAATGTAAGTGTTGAATTTTGTTTTTGTCGATGAGAAGTGGAAAATTTAGGATTTTTAAGATTTATTTAATATGATTTACAATTGTACAAATAATAAATACAATAAGTAAATATGAAAGGAATATGGTCCGGGTGCGGTCAAAAAAACTCAAATAGTAGAATTATACTATTTTATTGAGCCAACGTTTCGCCCCACGTTGCAGGGCTTCGTCAGGGCTAAAAAAGATACAAACACATAGTTACAAAAGGAAAAAAAAAAAAGAGAGAAAAAACATAAGTGTAAAATAACAGGGGTAAAAAATGTAACAAAGTAAGATATAATAAGAAAAATTAAAGGTTGTAAATAGTAAATGTAAAGGGTAATAGTAACAGATAGATAAGAGAAGAAATATTAAAGGAAATACAAATAAAGAGATGTAAAAAGAAAAAAAACACAAATCAAATGATGAAACAGAAAGCATACCTGTTTTGACGGCAGCCAAAAATAAAGTGACCGTTGGTATTGGGAGGAGTGGGGACGGCAGTTATGTCACAATAACGAAAATAATTTGTAAAGTATACATACTAAAAAAAGAATTTAATTAGGTGAACAGTAAAGTATAAAATAATGGGATACAATGTGTGTAAGTAATTCAGAAACAAAATATACCAAATGAGCGGGGATACAGAAAAGTGTAAAATATAATTTTAAATTAATAATAAAGTAATTAATATAAGTACACTTAAGAAGATAACACATGAATATAAATTAAAAGATAGATACATGAATATAAATGAAACAGGAAGGATAGTGAATATAAAAATAAAAAATAAAAAATTAAATAAATAAATAAATTAAATGAAAAAATAAAAAAATGTGAGATTTAGAAAAACAAGAATAAAATATATGACAAGAAAATGGGCTTCTAAAATGCAGAAAAAAGTGAAAAAAGGTATTATGTGGATTTTATTATGTTCAAAATGTTTCGATATGTAAGGGAGATGCAGTCTTTATCAACTTTATGATTGAAGGAATTCTCTGTCAAATTTATGTGAATGGACTCTGAGATGAGACGTTTGGTGTGGTTGGGGACAGTGGCAAGAATGGAAGGATTGTCGAAATTAAAAGTATGGTTCAGGTTTAATGCGTGCTCAGATAATTTAGATGCAAGTGGATTACAGGAGTTGGGTGTGAACCGTGGGGCGAAACGTTGGCTCAATAAAATAGTGTAATTCTACTATTTGAGTTTTTTTTACCGCACCCGGACCATATTCCTTTCATCTATACACACGGTCAATCAATAATCTTCCAGAATAAGTAAATATGTTGTATGTTTCATATACTCTTGAAAATCTTGGGAAGGAACCACCCATTGGGGGTACTTCAAGCATTAATTTAAATTATAAGGTCCCGTAGCTATCTTCTTTTCAGACGCCTCGGAGGATTATCAGGGATTGTTAAGGATGAAAGATTAAGAATTAATGGGTTAGGATGGGTAAGGAGTTTAGATTGAAAAGACGCATATCTGTGAAATTTAGGATTAAAATAAAATTGTGTATCAGATGTTCTTCTACCTGTGAAAATAATTTTGAAGTGTACGATACGGCTAATTTTAATTTTCTGAACAAAAGAGCGATATTCTGGATTCAGATAATAAGCGAAGAATGGGGCTTGTTCGAAATGCTCGTAGTGGGACTAGGAGAGCTGTAGTCTATTTTCGAGCGTATTAATACCTGATAAAGTTTAAGAAGGCTCGTTCTTTAGGCAATCTAAAAAGTACGGCTTAAAACGCGGATAATATTATGTTTTTTTAGCACAGAAAGTTTTTAGATTTAGCATAGATTGTATGTGTATGGAACATCCTGAAATTTCCTGTATCTACCAAAACCTAGCCATGTCATTAAAATTAATATAGGTTCCAAGTCCGGTGTAAATCAGAAATCAGAAATGAACAAATCACTTAAATAAAAAATATATATATGTCAATCTATCTAGAATGTAATCCTAAGGAGTAAACTAAAAAAATATAAAGAAAAAGATATAAAAAATAACCATTTGTTTGAAGAATGCACATACTTCACCTCTCGCCTTAGGAGTTTTGGATTAATATTAAAAACCCTAAGGGACGACAATAAAACTATAAAATTGATATTTCAAATACTATAATCACAAAATCTACTGTCACAAATATAACATTAAACAAAAAAAAAGAAATATAAGCAAAAACAAATAAGAATGAAATGGAAAAGTTTTACGCCTTGAAATGATTATTTTTTTATTATTATTGAGAATAATAATTTAGAAAGTTAAAAATATCAACTCATTCCTTTCTCTAAAGTAATTTATTATTCCTAATTAAAATATGTGTATATTTCATATTCTAAATCATCTCATTGCATTAGGTGGGAAAGTAGGTGGCCGGTTCGTGTTTATAAAAATTATTCTATTTTTACAAGTCCTGTACTTTGCTGATTATGTCATGATTTCATTCTTTATCATAATTTTACTTGCGTGCCCAACTAAAGGAAGATTATAAATTTCAGCCCCTCGAATCGATATAAGGCCTTGTACGTTATAATTACACTACGTCTTTGTTTTTCATTAAGAGGGATTATCTTCAATTGGGTATATTTTTCAAGGATTTACTATTTAATTGGTCAATTTTTTGAAAGTTATTTTGTTCTAAATCCTTAAATCAGTTTTTGAAAAAAAATAACACTATCTACAGTCATCGTTGGCCTCAGAATATATTTCAGCTATTTCAAACATAAATTATGGAGTATTGGTACTTCTCTATGAATCAAAGGTTCTTTTGATAGTGTCAATTTAATAGATTGGGCCGCCCGTAGCTCAGTTGTCAAGGCAGTCTAACCAATTTGATGCCTATTGGCGGTGCCGGTTCGAATCCGGCCTGGGGCGTTGGCTTTTTTCATTGAGTGGCGGTCCCAAAAAATGATAAACTTTGAACCCCAACCATTTTTATACAGTATAGGACTCCAATGGGAGTCTTCGATGAAAAAAATAATGTTTTAGATTAATCATTTCACCATGTGGTAAAATTACGAATTCTGGTTGGAAAAATGTCTAGTTTTTTCATGTTCGGAAGTACTGTGCCATGTAAAAAAAATATAAAAACATGTTTTATATTTACCCTGTTAGTAATTAGTCCATGTATGATAGATTTTAAAACACGAAATACATAAGCCGACGTCACAATCTGGGCAGTAGCATCTTGTTTCCTTCCTCAATTTTTCACTCACAAAGACGATTTTTAGAACTGATGAAAAAGGATTGTGTGATCGGTTTCAAAGCTGACGGCATAGCGAATTCCTAACCAAACCACGTCTCCTTCAGTTAAAATAATCTTAGAAAATAGAGACAGATCACCAGTTTGGATTCCGAACATCCCACTCCACTATCCAGCAATCTCATCGTGTGGTGGATGTAGTCTCGTCTTCTTTGGAGCACGGAATGTACTGCTCGGGAGTCTTTTTCGATGTAGAACAGGGTTTTGATCAAGTCTGGCACCTGGGACTGCTTTACAAACTCTGTAAATTCCTACCTCCTACATACTTTCTCATCATTCGTTCCTTTCTCATCGATAGATTATTCCAAGTAAACCACAATGGTTCCTATTCATCCCTCAATTCTCAGTCCGCTGGTTTCCCTAAGTAGTATCCTTGGTCCCATCCTCTACACCGTCTATACAGCTGACATTCCAACCAATCCTAACACTATCCTCACCACGTATGCCGATGACACATGTGTGCTCGCAGTTAATTATAACCCATTAATTATATCCCAAACTCTACAATCCTATATCACAGCCCTCAAAGAATCGTGTTCGACAAAGGTGTTTCTTGTGTTCGAAAAAGGAAGTTATCTTAATCCTACAAGTACAGTTGTAATTGGAGGATTAAGATAAATTCCAACCAATCCCATCAAATAACCTTTACCCTTCGTCGTAAACCTACCGACTGTCCAACAGTTTCATTTAATAATATTACTCTTAACCCTGTCGAACAGATCCGCTAACTTGGACTACATTTGGACAAACGATTAACCTGGAATCCGCACACAGAACTGAAAAGACAGGAAACTGCACATCGATTTCGACTATTACAGCACTTACTAGAAAACGGTCAAAACTTCTAACACATTACAAAAGACTAATATACATGCCTGTAATAAGGCCAATCTGGACATATGGAGTTGAGCTTTGGGGCTCCACTAAACCATCGAATTCCTCTCGTATCCAATCCTTACAATTTATAATCCTTCGTAAAATCCTCAATGCTCCTTACTTTGCCACAAATAAAATCATCCATAAAGACCTTAATGTTCCATATGTAACCGATATAGCCCGAACCAGAAATCAATCCTTCCATTACAAACTACCTAACCATAAAAACTCCCTAGTTTCTAACCTTGCTTCTTCTTCTATCTCTGACAATCCTCCGAGACGCAAGAAAAGAAGATGGCCTCGAGATGATCTGGAGTAGAAATATGATTAGAGTACTAAAAATGGGTAGTTTCTCTACATGTCTGTACCACTCCATTTTGATCTTACATCAAATTTACTTAATTTGTTCTATGTAAATACAGTTTTAAATAGCAATAAATAAATAAACAAAAATTACTTAGCCTACATACATTTGAGCCTTTTAGTTGACAAGATGATTAATTCCATAAAATAATTCCTAGTATTTTTATCATTGATTCTGTATCAATTATCATTAAATAAACGCACCAACTTTAGAACCGCTGATCTAGTAGATAGATATATGTGTGAAATACTGGCGTTGGTTATAATCAGCAAGTATCGCATTATAATGCCATGGTAAAATGTTACCATGAATTTTCATAACCCATTAGAAAAATAATAATACATAAATTATTTGGACCCCAAATTCTTCGTGACTGTCAAATATGATGACAAATAATGATAGTAATAATCAACACATAGTAAAAGAAGAAAAAAAAAATAGAATATTTCAAAATAGATCTGGTACAAGAGAAGTCATAAGAGCATTTGTAAATTTGAAGTGGAATTGGGCAGTGCTCATTGCGAACGATGGCCAACAGTAAATTGGCAGAGGGAAAACTCAGCTGTATCCTATTGACTTAAAAAGAAAAGAGGAAAACCAAGGCTCAAGGTGGGATTGAAGATGTCCTCGAATGTCTGTGCCAACCATTTCCACATGAAAGGAATGCTATTGAGTATATCGAGAGGGGGTTATTTAAAACAAGAACGGAATTTACTTGGAAAAATAAAAACAACTAAAAATGTATGTTTTAACTTTTATTTACTCAGGAATCAGGGCATTATTATTTTTATTTTTTTTTATGATTGATCATTATTTTTTAATACATTTTGGATTTTCTTGTCTATATTTATATGCACATATATAATAATAATTTATTACAGTTTGAGGTCTTTTATGAGTAGATTGATAACAAATAAAAAGAATTCTGTGCAAACTTATAAATTATTGGTCAGTAGAGCATCCCTATCAAATGATCTATTTGTGGTTTGATGACAAATAATTTGGTCGCCGTAACTTAGGCATGATCAATTTTCTCCAATCATTACCGTGTTTGAAGAATTTCGTTTTGAAGTTGCTAAAAAAAAAAAAGGAAAAAAAATATTTCAGCTAATAAATATAAATTCACCACATTGAATTCATCCTAAGGCATTTGAATTCCCTGTAGACTTACGCTATACGTGTATACAAAATTTCAGACAAGGTTCGATAGTAAAAGGAAAATCCCGAAATTCCTAAATCTAACAGTGTTTTACAACTTAGTGTAAAGACCCTATGGACTGCAAAAGACCATCAATGATAGAGGCAAAAATCAATAAATAAATTTTTAATGTACGTTTAAAATATCTGTGAAGATGTAATTAAATATCATAAAAAAAATTTACGTTTTTCTTTTACAATAAATACTCGCCTACACACTATATTTCTATTTATTTAAAGCTATTTACATTATAATGCATTTAGTAAATTTGCTCTGAGTCTACACACTTAATAAAATATTTTATTTAATTTTTTTATTTAACAATTTCATTCCATTTGACAATTTTATTCTCCCTATCTCGCTCTCTCAAACCCTCTCCAGTGATCCGCTATCCACGTTCGATCGGTTAAACAAATTAAACGAATTGATAGCAATGAAAAATCAAACCAAAGACATAATAGTCACAGCAGTAGTTTAGAGAAAAGCAAAAAAAATAAATAAATTATAAAACCAAACAAAAAGTTAGTAAAAAGAAATAATTGAATGTATAAATAAGTAAAGGGAATAAATAATTAAAACACAAATCGACAGGTCCAAAAACTAAAAAAAAGGTAGTAGAGCTCATTCAAACTATATTTACAAATATATAAATTAAATGATAGAAAAATAAGATTTAAAAGAAAAATGTAATAATAATAATAATAATAAATAAATTTAAAAAACATATAAATCTGACGATTGCCAGAACTCCAATATAATCATTTAGAATAGATCTCTGGGTCACTGCCGTTTCAACTTTCGGGGAGGAATGTTAGGAATGGGTAATGCTTGAGAGGGATTGTTCTAGGGGATTTGGATGAGTCTCATGGGGACAGGGGGAGGGTGAAGGGAAATTTTTGCGTTTGGACTCGTTTACTTTTATTCAGTCATTGTTGCCCCAATCTTCAATAAGGGAGAGGGGCCTTTGTAGGTTTGCGGTTCCTGTATCAGGATCCGAGTTTGAAGAAAGGTCGGTGATATCATCAGCGAAGGTTCGGGATGAAGGCGAATATCTGCTCTAAAGAGAGTGAGATACTTAAAACGCTGCCTTGAAATGGAGGCAATCGAGAAAGTTATAAAAATAGCCTTTAGCAATAAATTTGAGATAAGTATTATTTTTAAACCAACGAGAAAATAATTACGGATAAATTAAATTAAAATAGCCTTGTCAAATTGGTTTCCATCGCAAGGGTTTGCCAAATGTGGAACAAAATTGATCCCCATCAGATTTAGAAAATAAGGAAGTTCTTTTTAGGTTAGAGAACTATGTATAGGAAGGCATAACTGCAGAAAAAAATTCCAGAACTGCGGGCAGCTTAATGAAAAAATAATATTCTATTATTATTTATTTTTTTTAAATAATTCATTTTAGTTATTTATAACTGATAATTTATTATACCATTGTTATATATATATTAATATTGTTAATTGTTAGAAGTGGATTAGCCTTTTATATATTAACCAAGTAAGGCCAACCAGTCTGATCTGGTAATAAAGAAAACATAAAAAATTCTCAATTGTTATATGTAAATAGAACTTTTTAAAATATTTAATTAAATATCTTTAACTTATTTATTTTACCTTATTTCGATTCAGTTTACTTATTTATTGGCTTTTGACCTTTTTATTTAGTTTCAACATTATTACCTATTGTTATTTTGTTTCAATTTATTTCTAGATTTTCATTTATGTACTACGATTTCTTATTATATCTTTACTTTTATATTTATCGAGACTGCAAGTATCAATGTTAAATAAGTCCATAAATTTAAAATAAAACAGTGTGTAGTCAATATTTGTGACTGATCATCAGAAAAGAGTAATATGAAATATGCTAGAATGGAATGTAAAAAGAGGTTATATAGTGTTAATAAAAAAAAAAAATAAAGAAAAAAAATGCAAATGAAGAAGAAATAAATACAAATTTAATGTTATTAAAAAAAGTGTTGTTAATATTGTAGCAATGTATTTCGTTTATATTATTTCTTTATGTTGTCTTTTAAGATAGGAACCCATTGTATTTCGGCAGCATTGTTTCCTCTCAATAAAGCATTTTCATCTTCCATTGAAGCTTCGAACAAATGTAATATGAATTTCAGATATTTCATTTAAACTTGCAAGGAAGGACTTTAATTATAAACTACTCTAAGACATAGTTAAATGGAATGTTAATAACTTCAGCACGGTCACTGCGTTAAAATCCAATTCCTTGGTTCTAGAATAATGACTTCTGACTCCTTATTTCCAATTCAACTCATTTTCAACTGTTAACGAAAAGTAAATATGCTTTAAGTCGAGTTTCTGTGTTTAATAGACTTTTTTGTTTGATTCGCAAGTAAAATTTACCTATTAATTCCTGCCACGATTGAGTTATATCATCTCTGTTGCCAGATTTTCTCACTCTTGTTGTCCTTAAATACAGATTCATGGATAATGGAAAAGTAGCAAAACAGACAGTTCCAAATAACCAAGTCTAACGAAATGGGCGTGTGTGTGGTCAACCTAGCTTAAAAAGAAAACGTCATAAGAAACTAAAATGATGTATTCAAGGCTTTTATATAGGAATCACGTGATAGAAATTTTTCAATTCAAACCGTTCATTTTACAGAATCGAATTTACACATTTTTTCAATTTTCTTTTAAAAAAATTGATTAAAATTAACATTATTTATTTTGATTAAATTCGATGTATCAATGTAAAATCAGCTAGTCCTAATGTAATCATGAAGGTCTCATTGATTGAATTGAATCATACATAATTAAATTGATGTAATCACAGATAGGTCTAATTCAAATTGACATAGACTGATAGAGCAGCATGGCTCAAAATCTGTCATTCAAAACTGAAATTTCATGCCTGAATATTACAGCAACTTTTTCTTTTATCGACTAACTAGAAGTTCCACAATATATAATCCTTAAGACTTTATTATATAACTTAAAAAAAATTATAACAGTTATATTGAATAAAACGATTTCTCATCATAAAAAGCTACTTCCAGACCTAGCCTGGATCCCTTACAAAGGATCTTAACCACTAGAATTGAAAATATAAATTAATAGTTTTTTCTCATCCCGGATTAGTTTAATGTCAGTTATAACTTACTTAGAAGTTCTCTAAGGTTAACTGAAAAACAAAAAGCAACATGTTATGGAATTATTGTAGAAGCTTCCCTAATTTAACTATAGATATAGCATGGGTGTCATTTCACTGTATATTTTATGCCCTTTCAAATGATACGCAATAATATGTAGGCTAAGATTAATATTGTATAAATTACTTCAATCGTAAATTACATGCCGGTTTCTTATGGCAATGATAGCGACTTCTTGGTGAGCAGTGATGAACTATAATGTGTAATTAATATTAACATGATAATTATATTATATTATGTAACATTTTTTTATCGAAAGATTATGGGTTGTCCGTATGAACTTTGTTTAAGAAAGCCCCCTCAAACATATTGAATGGCAGTTCAAAATGCTGCCATCTAGCGGTATACAAAAGAAGTAGTAAGCTCGGTACCCTCTGAGTGAGAACAAAGCCAATGATGAGTGAACACAGGTTACCTAGGGCAAATTCATTTGGCTGGTTGTCAACTATCACTGGGGATACGGGAGTTAATTCAACACAGCCAGCCTGGGGACGAAATCATCAAGCTTCAGAGAATCTCAATATCAGAAGTCAACCACCAAGTAAATTGTAATATCAATTATTAATTTATGTAATCTATAATCAAAATTTAACTAACCTAACTAATTAACATTGTAACCAAATATAACAATTGTGTTTAAATTGTACAAGAATAGAGGCTAATATCCCTATTTCACCAATTTTCATTGATATTTAAATCCATCAAATACAGTCCACTCCAGTCAAAATCCAGAACCAGAGTTTATAAAAAGTCATTCACTTCAGATTTTGTATGAAGAGAAGATGGGGGTGCGGTCAGAAAATAACAGTAATAAGTTGAAAATGTATTGAATAGTGCCAACGTTTCGGCCAGAATTTCTATGGGAATAACAACCAGTGAATACAAAAAATAAAAATAAAAAGAGAAAACATAAACAGAATGATTAAAATAAATAATTGAACAGAATTAATAAAAATAAAGTGATGAAAGAAGTAGAAAATAAAACGTATATATAGATAATTACATATGTAAGAAAAATAACATAATAAAGAAAATAAAAATTTTAAAGTTATATAATGCAAAGAAACAAAGATATATAAATATTTTAATTAAATAATAATTTAAAAATTAAAGTTATAGTAAGAGTACTACTAGTAAGAGATGGAAAATGTGAGTGAGCTCAGCGTCGCATGCGGCTAGACTTTAAGTTAAAAATCACATTACAAAGATGTCGAAATTACTGGATGGTGAGAATACGTTACAAGTTATTTGGATGGATAAAGAAAAGAAATAGAAAGTATTAAAACAAGTATTTAAAAGAGAAAAATGTATAAAAGGGTGACGAAAATGGTTTAGGAAATGTTAAAAAAATACGTTACAAAGATGACAAAATTATCGGAAGGTAAGAATAGGTTACAGTTATTTGAATGGGGAAAAAAGAAATTGAAAATATTAAAAACTTATTTAAAAGAGGAAAGTGTATAAAAGGGTGACGAAAAATGGTTTTAAAAAAACATACACCATGGGAGGGAAAAAATAAATAAAAATGATTCTAACTTAGTTCCTTTTTTTAATAAATAATCTATTTGGGAATATGTTAACATTTCTCTTCATATGTATTATCGACGGTCAAATATCTTCTCATCACTTCAGATTTTGGATTATTCAAAATTGTGGTTATTGAACTTAATTAATTGTCGGAAGATTGGCGGTCAAAAAAGATACACAAAATAGCAGAAGAAATAATTATTACTTACCAACGTAACGCTCCACTTCGCACGGGTCTCATAAGGACTAAATGAAAACAACATACAAAGAAATAAAGAAATGAAACGAACTAAATTGAAATTAAGAAATGAAAACGAGATTCTCTGTTTGTATCTTATTTTCATTTAGCTCCGTGGAGAAAAACGTTGGTGACCATAATATTTTTTTTTCTATAATGTTTAACTAGTTCGACTACCATCCCAACTATCTTCCTAATACAAATATTTTGTAATGTAATTCCGATATTCCTACTGTAAATCCTGTAAAAGTTTACTTTATTAGTTTTTTTTTTTTTACTTTTTATAACCAAAATATATTTTTTGAATTAATTATGAGAGATAGTTGACCGTGGATGACTTGTACGAGGAGAATGAGAAGAAAAAGAGATTTTTTGAAGTTTCCTTAAATATATTTCCTGTACTATTTGATAAATAATAGTATTTTTTTTCTTTTCTTTTTAAATAAATTAAACGGTTCTTAAAAAAAAACAAGGATTGCAAACCATTTTTAATAATATCAGTATGAAAGGTGTACAAAACAAAATTTAAGATGGAATCATTCAATATTCCTAAAATGAACACCATATCTTACAAAACATTTATTCTAAATTAAAAATAAAAAAAATCGAAATCAGCTACAGAGAAAATGCAAATAGAATATTTTATTCCAGCTTAAGAAAAAATAATTTTACACTCTATGCATTGATTTTTCCTTTAATTGTGAGCCATTTTTTGCTTGAAAAGTTTCTATGAGATATAAGAATTAAAAGCAACTCATCTAGAATGCTTATAATTATATTTTTTTTGGGCCAAGACTCCAATTGGAGTCCTATACTGCCTAGCCATCATTGGAGGTTAAGTTTTTTTTTGTGAGACCGCCACTCAATGGAAAAAGTCAACGCCCCAGGCCGGATTGGAACCGGTGCCTCCAGCGGATAGGTAAGACTAACCATCTGAGTAACGTACTGCCCAATTATAAAATTAAGGATTATAATCAAATTGTAAACCTTAAGATTTTATTTTATATTACCTTATTGTTGATGAATAGCTTATTTAAAGTGAGTTCACTGCTGAATTTTAAAGGTAAAAGAAAGACGTTCAATTTTTTGCACGAAAGTATTTTTTCTCTTTGTTTTCAAAAATGCCAATAAATTTATAAAGATAAATTAACGTTTTTTTTTTTATATGAGCGGAGTAGGCCACATTTACCTATGGCGTAAAAGAGCAAAGCACATACATATAAATTTCGCTTTATATATGTTTCTATCCTCATGATTCAGATAAACGGACTTGATAAAACTAGCCCAGAAAGATTATTAACTTTGCTGAAGTTGGTGTGAAAGCAGTGTAAGGGTGGTGATAAGCGAGAAAGGTGGAAGGTTTGTTGAGTAGTGACTGAACTAACAGAGATATCCTCAACTGTTTGGTCTCCCAGTGCTCATGCATAGGCACATACGCTGCTTCTGTTCCTTCAATGAATTAATTAACTTAACCAAGATAAGTAACTAAAACCTAAGTATATTTATTCGACGGAAATCCACGCTATATTTCCCAATAGCTAGCTAAAAATTTATATCTTGCAAAGACAAACACTTAGATTTCGTGCACATTTTTTGCGATTCAGATGATAGTATTAGCATAATAAAGTATTTATAAACATTTAAATATGATAGTTTTCGAGTCACGGTTCAATGTATATTTTTTTATACTACTACATATTTTAATATATATATTTTTTATTTTGTTCTCCCGAAATGTTTAAATAATTATTGAGAAGGACTTTCGTGCCAGGCACCCTCTAAATTTGGATAGCTGGTATTGATCTGAATTAGTAATACTATTTTGTAGGAACCAATCGAGGTTAATGTTAGAAATAGATTAATTATAGGTAAAATCATTTTAACCAATATGATGAATGATCGAATGATGAAAGATCGGAACTTGGTTTAGAATACATTTTTTTGCTCGGATTTTCTAATAATTCATAAAAAAATATTATAACAGTATTTAATTTATTTCTAAGATAACACACTGTTCTTCTAATTCGAAGAACCAGAATTTATTCTGTTACTGTAGCAGTGTTCTGGAGCTCTTCTTGGGGCCACCCCGCCTAAAAAAGTTGGTACCCTTGATTGATATAATATTTATTGATGAAGATTGATAAAATGTGCCTCAAATTAAGGACATTATGTATCAGTACTCAAATATTCATTCATACAATATTTACAGAAATAGAGGAACAACAGAAAAATATAAATGATAATAGTACTCACTGGATTAAAAACAAATAACAATTAAGAAATATATAAATAAAAGAAAATAAATATCATGGTTTGTATAAATATAAATAATTATATATGTAATCAAAAAGTTATGTAAAAGACAAAGAAAAGAAAATTTAAATAACTATTAAATAAAAACACATTCCAACCTAACTACTATATTTACACTCTGTAGGGGAATTCCAATATGAATATATACATTTATAAAAAATAATAGATGATTGAATTCTTAGTAAATCACTACAATATTGAAAGATTTTAAGTAGTTTAGTTTCAAATATTAATGTTTTATTCGGGGTGCTGAAGAAGAATACAATTTATAATATTTGAGGGACTTCTCAAACACTGTTGTGATGGAATGGCCAAGCGGAAAATAAATTCTAATTCAATGAAGAAAATATTTTAAACAGCCGTAATAAACATTTGAGTGAATCAATCAAACAGAACATTTATGGTTAAGGATGCACGATCCGGCGTGTGAAGTGTTTTCTGGGTGGTCTGATCGTTAAGTAATGTAGTCATGTATGTAGAAATGTTATTGTTGAGTAAAGTGAGTTTCTGTCAATAGTCCAATATCTATGTGTTTGTTGTGGAGAAATATATCGAGTTCGTCACGGTGGTTATGTAGTCCATTAGCGTTCCACAAAAGAATAGCTATTGGCTTTGAACTCATCGTGGGAGATTAAAAGGAATTTCGATAAGGATTCTAGTGAGAAGTGTAATAAGTGGTTTAATAGTTTCTTGGAGATCTAACAGGAAGGATGATAGGATAGAGTTTATATCGGGTGGATTGTAGTTGAAATGTGGATGTGGACCAGGGTAATTTGTATGACTCGGAGCGCTGGTTGTAGGGAGAACCCGTCGTGAGGCAAGGGGTGCAGTATCTATTTTAATCTTATCTTAATATTTAATACAGAATTCCTCAAAGAGGTATAAAGGATTTTTGGAAGAAAACCGTTCTGTTAGGAGGAATATTCATGTTTACTGGTTAGAATTTCGTATTTCAGGAGTGAACTGAGTAAAAAAAATTGATAGATATAAAAGATGAAGATAAAGATAAAGATAAAGGGAGGCTTTTTAATTTTAAATGTTCTAAGGATATGCACACCCAGATATTATTACCGACGGAAAAGAGGTTGAAGGCACTTTAATTCGGCATACTAGTTGGAGACATAAGAGCGTGTAGGGGTACCGGAGATGAATATAACAAAACAATTCATCAACTTCTTAAGTCACATTCTTTCCTACCTTACAAATCACTATAAACGAGGCAACCGTCATCAAAATGGGTGAAAATGAGGGCAATTAGAAGCTGGGGAGTTTTGGTAGGTATACAATCACAGAGTCTTTGAAAATGCTTAAGGGTAGCAATGGAATTTTGGGAAATATGGTTATTTCAGGATAGGTGATAGTGATAGTAATCAAAAACCACTCAAAGGTTTCTATTTGATGTGTGGAATTGAGTGGTTTGGCGATTGTGATAGCGTAGGAGGAAGGGAATTACCATAACGTACTAATATATATAGTAAAAATAATATAGTATTTTTTAAATCAAGTAGAGACGCACCAAAGAGGTAATATATTTCATTTGAAGGGAAATTCTCTAGCAACAACCTGCATCGCATCTGCTACCAGTTTTAATAAAAGTTGATTTTCTAAACAGGACAACTTCATATCTACGTTTGGTCCTGGCATAATATCACAGTGGGAAGTTAGGGACATGCAGTAGATTTTATATATGTTATACATATAGAAGGTTAAATATAATTTTCGTTCACACGTAATACGTTTTTAAAAAAAAATCTGTTAACTAAATTCAAAACTTAATATAATATAATTAATAAATTTTTATGGAATGACTTTGAAAACTTAATTGTTAAAGATGTTTCTAAAAAGCTTATTAAATTCCAGAGTTGTCCTTTGATGTCGGTTTCGAGAAGTTTTCGAAGTATGCGAAGTATCCAAACTTCTCCTTCTGCCTATGAAATATTACTAAGAAAGTAAATATTGTCCCATCTACATTATAACCAAAATTATGTTATTAATAAATAGTTTAGTATGAATTTTGTTTGGGACTTATTAATTCTGATATCTGAAGAAGCGATTTTCGAGTTTTAATAAACATAAAATAAGTAACGGAAACCAGCAGCACGCTATAAATTCGATTCGTTGGTGCATTTTCAATTTTTGTGAATAAGGGTGAACATTGAAAACCTTTATAGATAGATAAACTAGAAATAACTGTGAAAATCATTAAATTAATTTTAATATACTATCCACCACAAATTATAAAAAAATCCATTAGGCACTTAATACCAAAACATCAGTTTACAGTTAAATAATACTTTTTTTTCAGTCAAGACTCCCATCGGAGTCCTATCTTGCCTAACCACGATTAGGGTTCAAAGTTTTCATTTTGTAGGACCGCCACTTAACGAAAAAAGTCAACACCCCAGGTCGAATTCGAACTAGCACCGCCCATATATCTCATTCGTAAGACTGTAACCACTGAGCTACGGGCGGCCTAATACTCGAATTAAACGACTTTAAACTTACACTCGCATTTACATTGTTATTAATTACGTATCATATTGTAGAGATTTATTTATAACTAACTACGAATTAGATAGTTATATAGTAGAGGGAAATATTACAATCAAACCTGAATCTGTTTGCATGTACCTAGTATCCTCATTGAAATATTTCAACAGGGCTAAACGCTGAATTCACCAAATCGCTTTATCTGAAGTACCTTTAATTTTGTTTTTTAAAAATAATTAAACATATTTCAACGTTAATAGCAGTAAAAATGTATAAATATAGAAGTAACTATTTAACTAAATGATAAATATTTTTCCGGACTGAAAACATCCATCTATAATCCATTTAGTTTAGCTCTGGCCTACTTGCAACGGTTATAATGAGCATTTTTTCACTAGTACACTCATAATGTGTCAAATTTTTTTCTCATTGGAGTATTTTCCTCACCTGTCAAATTTAGATTCTTCAGCTTCTGATGAAAGAGCTACAATTTACAATCTCAATTTCAAATTGTATTCAAATTAATCGTAAAAATTTTTGTCATCATCATATCCAATTAGATAAAAAATATAGTACTAATGGTCTACCATGAGCTAAATGCTAATGTGGCACCTCTTAGGGGACAAAAAATTGGACACTTCTGCCGTGTTAATCCAAATTTCTATTTCTGCAAAAGATTTTTTTATCAGAATTATTGAACTTTTTTTAAGTGAAACAAAGATGTAATTTTGTAACTCAAACAAACTTTTACTTCAGCAGTCGTTTTTGCAAGGTGCATAGTGCCTAGATGAGGCATTCTATTACAACTACGTGAGCCCTTCAAGCTATGTATAGTGAATATTCAAATCAAGAGATGTTTGGCATATCTCACCCTTCGCTAATATCCCAATACCCATCAAGAAATCAATACTTCAATATCAAACAAATGGTTTTTAATTACCATAACGATTGATTTTAACTATTTGTTTAAAAATTAGATAAGATTAATTATCTTCAATTTAAATTAAAAAAAACTAATTAATATGAAAAGTAATCTTGATTTAAGATGTATTTTTTAATAATTATGATCTAAAAGAGTCACAATTTTTAACAGTAAATTTTAATTTGAAAATATTAAAAAAAAATTTGAACCAAAATGTCGAATTCGATTTATGAATTTCTACTTTTATTTAGCAATTACTAAATGTATTATAGTGGTATATATTGCAATAATGTACAATTTTGAATCCTACTGCATTTGTATGTTTGCGAACGACCTAATATTACATATTTATATTAAGTGTGCAACTAGGATATTATATTATAAATATTACATATTACAGAAACCGCTAAAATAGACGTAACTAAAAGTGCCCCTCATACAATCGATTTTATACTTTTTTGTTTACTATTTTTTAAATGGTCCAGTAATTATAAATAAACTCGTTATATTATTGATAAATCAAATAGCATTTGTTACGGCGGGTAGGAGTTCAAAAGGAACACATACTAACCCAACTGTGAATATTAATGAAAACAAAAGAAACGATCAGCTGAATTTTGTTATTGTTTTATTTTTAAATAAGCATAAATGAACATAATAAAAGGAACACAAAATTTGGGAAAATATACAAACTAGAAAAAAAAAAGAGCAAAGCAAAATTAAAACTATTACAAACATTAAATGAATTGAACAAAAGAGTCATCACCGATGATTGAAGGGACCCCGGTTGTGGTAGTTGTCCTGAGTGGATGTTCTCGTGGAAGCAGATCGAAAAAAAGGACGTATTTCCTCTTGGAGGTTGAGCCGAAGTAGTCATTTTGGCTAAAATGATGAAGACGACGGAGATGGCCAGAATGCTTGTAACTACGAGTGCGTAGTGAGGAGACAATGGAGTCTATATGTGCGCACAGTGAGGCGCTAAGAAGTCAGCTGTCTGTTTGCAATATAAAAAACAACAGAGTGGATTTGTTTTGTTTTTATACCATCTACTACATAATCGATTAATGATCATGTGTTGGCCGCAACAGCATTCAATATATCAGCTAGGTGATAAAGCCATTGTAATAGTATCAAAGTACTTAAATGCTGAATTTTCATTAAAACATCTTCTAATGTACCTTATTTTTCTCAAATAATTAACCTTTCTCATTGTTATTTTTAATAAAAAATTGATAAATATTAACCATGAAAAAAAATTAATAATCAACTAATAATGAGAGACTATGCAATTGGGATCACCAATCTCATTGAACCTTTTTCGGTGATGCTAAGTCAAAACATTAGCAATGTGCCTAAGGGTTCTTGTCAATGCGCCCTTGGAGCCGAGAAGGAAATATTAATAAGGATTTTTTAAACTATCGCATTCCACCTTTGCTCTACATGTATTTATTTATTATTGTTTACCAATCGATTTCTTTTGTGTAGAATAAGAAAAAAAATTAATGATTATATTAAATGAGGTCAAGTGTGTAAAAAATTACGTTTTGTGTAAAAAAGTTTTGAATAGGAAAACGTAAGTCAGGTTCGGTTTTAGCATCTTTCAAAGCACTAAAATACTAATATTTGTATAAATAAAAGATTAGAAATTTTTAGGCTGGATTTTTAGAGGATATTATTTTTCTACCATAAAAAAATTCGTAAAAATAATTCATAGCTCCTCACAATGTAACCAAAATCCAACTTAACTTAACTATAGGAAACCTGAGTTTCGGCACTTTCAATCCATCTCAATATAAAAGAAAAAGCAGTTTCATATAAAGAAAAATTTGAAACCTTGATTATTTTTCATCTCCTATTCCAATTCGATCACGAAGGTACAATATATAGAATTTTGTAAAGTTTACAGGGTCCTAAGCCTAAGTTGCTTGTAGATTAATCGTGTAGCGTTGAAGTTATTGCAATTTTCGACAAAAAAATCCAATTTTTCATCATTAAGGCGACAAATGTTTTTTTTATTACTATTGAAATTCGTAACCGAGGGTTTCTTGAGGTGGGGGAAAAAAGATTCAAATTGTATTTCTCCATAAAATAATAGGTTGTCCCACTTTACTAATTATATCGGTCTATATATATTATTTTAATACTAATAATAATTTACATTTTAGGGTATTGTATTATTATTTAAATAATGAAACCGTCTATTGAAATATCATTGATGAATTATTATTGAAGGTAAGGTAATTACTGTTTGTTAATGTTACTACGAAATTAAAATTTTGTCTTGATGACAAGAACATACAATAAGTGCGAACATTTTTAATTATGAAGATATACAGTTATTTTATCCTTTGCCTTACATACTTCAGTATGGAGGGATTTTTTTTTAATAGTAAAATTTAAGAAAACATAGTTCATTTTTTATTTTGTTTTTTTGAGCTTGTTATTTTTTGTAGTGTACGTGTCCTTCTACATCTAGGTATATCAGTTATTAATTGGATTTTGAGGTTAGAGTACCTTACACTAGCTAGATAGATATCTACCCCCTTCATTCATACTAATGATTAAAAAAATCAAACAATGTTACATAGCCCCTTCACTCACTAACTCCTTCAATTATAATAATAATTTCGAATATTTGTTTCTTAGTCTTGGTTTTTATTGATTATAAATAAAAGTATTATAAAGTAGATATTGTCTGTAAACCCCAAGATTTCACTAGTTTTATTATTTAACAATAATGGTAGGTGAAACTATACAAGTAGGCTTACTTTTACTTTGACATTTGTGTATTGGATCATCTTTTTATAATATTAAATTCGATTTATCATATTTTGGATATCTTGTTTATTACTATTAAAAGACATCACAGTTACTTTTTAGGCAGCAAAACTTCGAAAATTTATAAGTTCATATACGCTCTATTTTTTTGACATAGAAAAACACGTAATGATTTTTATACTATTTTATAGATTTTAACTTGTTCCAGTAAAACTTTTATTTACTTTAACATCTAACGCGCAAGGTGTGATACCCTTAGCAATATTTTTAAAAATGTAGGGTCACGTGCTTTTGGCTAAAATACTTAACAATGGATCGCGTGATGGTTTTTTAAGCCACTAATGTTTTCTAGAATTATTAGGATTACGTCGTAAATGTCACCGTTATTGATTAGATTTTTATTATTAGAGCAGCGATAAGGCATGTTTGCATTTTCTTTATTTTTTAATGAATCGTAGTTACTACGAATAGCTAGCTTCAGAACAGCATTTGTATATTTTTCATTCTTACTATAATATTAGGTAAAACTTTGAGCAGTTGTATAATTATAATACTTCAGAATGTATAATTGGGATATAGTCATACACTCAAACCATACTATCCACATTCAAACATTTTACTAACGTTACAAATTATCTAAAGCTTGAAACTATTGACACGAGATAAAAGTTTTTAAATTTTGAATTAAAGGACCCTTAGGGTTTCTTTGTTGAACTCAAGCTGTGCACATACAAACAATTATTTTAGTTTGACCTCTTTTAGGCTGTATGTATGAAACATTGTTTATTTTTTAAAGGAACATAAACTCTAATAAATCAAAATTATTAATAACTATAAATATGAAAATAAGTCGTAATTATAAACTGAATATCTTTTGGTGTAAATTTTTCTGAAGTGTGTTAAAGTTTGATAGGAACTTCCAAAATTCTGTTTATAAATTAATTAATTATAAAATATTTTATTATGATTATTGATTTATAGCAATTATATTTAGAAAAACAATCAGTGTAATAACACTATTGAAATATGAAGATTTCTTTAGCTAACTGTTTCTTGATTTATTCTCCAGTCAGTTAAAATTAAATATTTCTTTCTCATTGTTTTTATAGAATTTATTATTTTTTTTACTGAGTTTTCAGTAAAGCATAAATATGACATTTGATAAAAGTGTATGCATTTTTTTAATGAAAAGTCTTAACTAATTGAATCAAGGACTGGAATAACGTTGTATTGTTTAATTTTGAAGCTGAGCAGGAGATGTAAAGTGATGTTTGAATCTTATTTCTTTTTATTAATGATCCTTTGAGTAATATACAAGATTATTCAATGTTTTAACAAATATCATTTAATCATAGTTCTATGATAGTTTAAGTAGTAATTTAGCACATGGAATAAAAAAAATGTTACATACAACTGTATTCCAGCACATCGATACAATTATAATAATATACCAGGGTTGAAAAAAAAACAATTGAATAAAATAAAGCAATAAAAATGCTACAATGCATGCTGCACTATAGAAATCAACTAGGAAAAAACTCAGTAAAAATGATTTTTGAGCTCACTGACTACTTTTTCAGCAATTTATTTTAGACCTTCCTCATATATATCGCTCAGATTAAATACTCTTTAAGAGGTCATGGTTCTTTAAGAAATTAAGATATCTTTATTTAAGCTTCCATATCTTGAAAAATAGAAATTTCAATGAACTGAAATGTCCTGACGATGACTAGTCCTTAATCACCGTTCAATAATGAGAGTAAAATTTTATTTAGAAGTAATCAAGGATTAGATTGTAGGATCTTTTGTGGCTACCTAGTCATCTTTGGCCACATAAGTTGAATAATTAAATCTAATTTTTTAGTCTAATTATCGAATAATAATTGAATCTATGATGAATTTACAATTAGAAAAACAAACCCCCCAAAAGAAAGCATTTATTTTGTCCTCTTTATAATACATTTTTTGGTCATTCGGCAGTTTACCACTTCTTGTCATGTAATTTTATGACGTTAGTCATGCTCACCAGAAGACTTCTGATATTTGGGTAGTTAAACCTAGAACAAATATTGTAATTAATCATTAATGGGGTGGTTCATTTAATATTCAATACACCAATATGTAAGTAGCCGTGTGGGTTAAGACGTTTGCAATTGGTAATGAAAGTAAAGTAACGTCATGCGTGATCAGTACTTGGATGGGTGACCGCTCATGTTGGAAGGCCACACTTCTCCCCGATACTGGTGGCAGCTCACAACAGCTCCCGGCGTAGAAGTGATGAACCAATCCTTTTTTCTTTTATCGGGTTGTGGTTTTCCTAGATGTACAAAGGCCCGATATTCTGGTATATGGACGAAATTCCTAATGAAATATAGGTCCTCTTGTAACAGGTTTCGAACATCTGTTGTTTTAGAGAGATTTGTTACTGTTCCTAAACCTGAGATAGTTCAGAGACTGAAAATGGAATTCTGAGTAGTGTGCCCCTGCACCATGGAAACTATAATTCCTAGCAGCTTAAGGCCGGGAGACCAGATCTGAGGATAATTGTTATAGCTACTACAAGCAATAATGACCGCTGAAATCCAAAGATCTTCATGGTCTATAGAACTAACCACTAAATTCTCAATAGATATTTTTTTTTGTGACTCCAGGGCATCACCCTATTCTAATACTACAGTGGGGGGACAAGTTTTCATTTCGTGGGCCCACCACAGAAGTGAAAGTCGATCCCCCAGGCCGGATTCGAACCGGCCTCGCTGTAGTTCTCAGGTTACATAGGCCTGAGCCTCTACTGCCTGAGCCACAGACAGCCCTCTCAATTGATAGTCAGCAAAATGAATATCTTGTACAGGTTTTGTGATGTGATTATTGGAGGATTGTTCATCATAAATCTCTTTTTTACATGTTCTTCCGCGTTTCATAAACACATATCCCTTTTTATGACCACACTGGATAATATCAGCATTGGTTATCCAGTCCTAACAATTAAAATTAAATCTATGACTATGGAACAACAACCAACGGGCGTTGATGACCAGGCTGTTAAACGCCCTTTCAAAACTAATATAATTACGTGTTTTTCCTTAAAATATGTATTGCTAATGTAGTTTACTTAATTATCACTTACTTTCGCTTAGGATTCCCTAACTCATTGGAAACTGACAATATTTTTCCATCAGGGGAGGCAAAATAAACCCTAGGGACGTAATCTCCATCTTGCTTCAGGTCATTAGGTGCGTCTGTCTTCTTAATGCTGGCTAATATGAATTTGGAACTGAGCTCTTGGGCAGTCACTGAAGCATCGAATTCTTCCTGCAATGCCAAAATCAATAATTAAATTACAAAACAAAATTAAATAAAAATAAATGAGTAGTTTAAGATTTTTATTAAGTTTTATTCAAATTTCCTCACTTAACAATTGGTATTAGATATGTAAGGATCCATTTAAATCTTTAGTGAAAAAAAATAAAATTAATAAAAACAATATGTCGTCAGTAAAGCTTTGATGCATAGTAAAAAACTATAATAACGATTTTAATTCATTAAAAATTAACTGCCTAATCAATAAATTATAATAAAATCAACAACCTTTGCTTTGATATGTTGTGTATTTGTACTTTTTCTGGCTTAGAAAATTCTATCGAAATATCTCTAAAATGAAGAACTAATTTTTATTTATTTTAAATTCTATAAACTTTTTTTTTGGAACTACGAGGTATCATAGCTTAAGCGACGATATATAAACCTATAAATATTAATAATATGTAATATATATCTCTTTCTCTCTCTCTCTCTCTCTCTCTCTCT